>NC_081557.1:194524566-194695239 GCF_022355385.1 Mustela nigripes
TTGCAATTTTTTTAAAAAAAAGACGTAATTTAGGAAAACAAAAATTCAAAAGATATATCCTTTTATTGGAGGGTTTTTTTTTTAAAGTCTCATACAGAAAAAAACTCTTTTAACTGGAAAATCTGTCTTGTCTACTGCTGCATAAAAACATACACACAGGATCATCTGATTATCTCAGTCACTTAAGCAACCAGCTTTTCAAATCAGGTCATGATCTGAGTTCTGAGATCCAGCATAGTGGAATCCATGCTCAGTGGACAATGGACCTGAACAGACACCTTACCAAGAAGATATATCAGTGGCAAATAAGCATGTAAAGAGATGTTCCACACTATATGTTATTAGGGAACTGAACATTAAAATAATAATGAGATATTATCACATTTCTGTAGAGTGGCCAAAATCCAAAATACTGACAACACCAAATACTGGTGAGGATGTGAAGGAACAGGAATTGCCATACCATACTATATAGCAGTCATGCTCTTTGGCATTTACAACAAATGAGTAGAAAAACTTAGGTCCATAAAAAAAAAATTGCTCATAGATATTTACAACAGCTTTATTCATAATTGCCAAAACTTGGAAGCAGCCAAGATGTCCTTCAGAAGATGAATGGATAAATAACTTAGTGAGGAGTCTGCTTGGGATTCTCCCTCTCCTTCTGTCCCTACCCCTGCTCAAACACTTGAGTGCTCTCTTTCTCTCTCTTTCTCTCTACAATAAATAAATAAATATTTAGAATGCACATGTATCCAAAACTGAATGGCTTATGACAGTAAAACCCATTACTTCTTCTGGTATTTCCTAAGTTCATTGATGTGGTTTCATTTAGCCAGTATGCGCACTGATCCCTGGCTTGTTTGTGGAAGCTGAGAAAGCTTTCACCCTTCTTTTTTTGTTTATATTTTCATTTTGCTTAGGTCCCAGAAATTAGGTAGCCAGTCTTAGCAAGAGACAAAGAAACAAGGAGGCTGATGTGGGAATGAGATGATGGTGAGTCAGAAAAAGTAGACCAAAGTAATTTGGATTTTGAATATATTTGACTATAGAGTCAAGAGGAACTTCTGATGAAGTATATGTTATATATGAGAGAAGGAGAAGGGCTTCAATGCCAAGTTTTAATGCTATCCATATTTACTTCTGTCTTCAAGATAAATGTTCTACATGTTGGATTTCAAAGAAGTAAGAAGTCAGTGTCATAGCTAAAGTTCATTCCAACTGTTGATCACGAATACAAATGTACTAGTGTTGTGACTATTAGTAAGTTACTTAGTCTCCCCCATAATTTGATTGCTTCACCTATGAATTCATAATGAAGTGTTTTGTTGTAATATTTAAAGAAATTATGTACTTGTACAATATTAAAAACAAAATAAAATTATTGTTATTCTCTTGATCCAGTAATATTATTACAAGAGTTATTTACCTTACTACAAAAAAATGAACAACAGTAAGGTTGTTTTCTACTTAAAAGAATTACTTCTTTTATGGGCTATATATCAAAGATAGGAACTGGGTGTCCCCCCCTCAAATTGCTTCTATGTTAATGTTTGTCTTTACCACCCCATTTAGCCTTGTATTATTCTAATAAGAAAGAAAGTTAACTACTATTCATTATATATTGAATAAATAATATATATTTTACTGGCCTACTTGCCATGGAGATACAAAATCAGTCTCTGAGTTTCCCAGTATAATAAGTTCTAGTTATTTGGTTTCCAAATTCAGTTCCCTGAAAAGGACAGGCTGCTATGTCAAATACATTTATTTTCCTCCTTCTAACTCATGTTTCTTTTATTAGATACCTTGCTCCACCTTCACTGGATTTTGAATCTCCTATCTTTGAAGTGTCTTCTGACTGACATTCTAATCCCTGATGGCCTATATAACTGGATTGTGATTTCTCCCTTCTCTTAAATCCTCAGATATAGAGGATGGAGCTTTGGAAATAACCAATTCCTACAATTTTACAGAATTACCATCTTTCCCCAAATATTCAGAGTATGTTTTGTATTGTTAAATGTCATGTTATAGTTTAAAAGGAAATTTATGCTGTTTTTAATCAACAAGTAGAATTACTGAATAGTTAATATATCAGTTCTTCTATAATTATTATCAATGAGATTATTCCAAACAGGGTCAACTGATATCACTTTTGAAACATTGACTTTAATTTTTTATTAAAAAATTGTAATCCTGTTTTGATCTTTCCCTTTCTCTTAAAATCAGTTAGAGGACTCTTGGGGTTGAGAATAAAGAGAAAATTTCAAGTATCTTGAAAGTATGTTCTGCAATCCTGATATAATCTGTTATAGATTCTGACCAAGAATGCCTTAAATTTTCCCTCAGCTTGATTACACTTTAGAACAACTTCTTCCTGACTAGATCCTGATCTTCCTTTTCTTAGAGCATTCATTTAAGAAAATTTGCAATTTAAAATTTTCTTTCCCATTTTGAACTATAAATCTGCTCTTGAGAATGGCTTTCTCAAGAATCTGAAAGCCATCCTTTTGAAATACAATCAGGAAAAAAGATAGTGTTTCTATCTCCCAGTCTCCATGGAAGGCTAGGACCTAACTTGGATTGAGCACCATTAACAAACACAATGGCCAAATTTCATTGATCAACCTCCTTGTTAATGTTTTCTAGTACTTTTCCAGTAACTCAATCCAGGCTTCAAGATCGCCCTCCTTCTGTTCCAGTGGAACCAGGTTGTCTTGACCCACATTCCATTGTCCTGAATAGTCTTTCTTACCTATCTGGCTTGCCCAGTGCAATTTTCTTTAGCACATCTCATGGACTTTCTGAGTCTAGAAACAGAATGTAAAAAGAAAGTGTCAAGAACCCACTAACTTAGATGGTTGGGGGGAAAAATATATGTGTGTGTGTGTGTATATATATATATATATATGATAGTGAAAATAAATTATATTTATGACTACATAATTTATATTTCAATGTTTGCCATATGAAACTTAGAGAAAGATTTTAATATGATCTGAAAACAATGTAAAAATGATATTCCTTTATTAGCCTGTTTCCCAAAAATTAAAAAAGAGTTTGAGTGTATTATCTATAAAGAATTTTAAAAGTAATTTTCCTAAGACTTAGAAATATCACAAAGACATTAGAATATAAGCTCATTAGTACAGGGCCATTTAAGTATTAATCATCACTCCCTAGGCATAGTTCTGGTACTGATATATAGAAAATATTCAAAAACTATTTTTTGAAATGTATCAATGAAGACCAATTAAAAAAAAAAAAGAGGTCTATGGCAGGAGTGAGGATGGCTTGTCAAGACAAATTTAAGAAGGTAATATGAGGATGACCTAGATTAATTTGAAGGAAAAACATATCTTTAATATTCTTTTATCAGATTCTGAAATTATTAGTACGAAATAAATCTCACATGTCAAAAAAGTTCAGAAAACATGAATAAATGGTGAATAAATGATCAAGAGTAGATACCTGTAGTCACCACCAAAATGTAATTATATATATATTTTCAAAGTTGTCCATAATATTGAATATATTCTCACTCAATTTCAGGAAAATGGGTGATTCTTAAGCACATATTAAACTTTAAGTTTATATCAAATGATATATTTTTGGTACAGCAGAAGATAAAATAGAGCAATAGATTGACATTGTAAAAGATCTAAGTCAGTTTAAATGAATACATTTGTGTCAATTAATCTCTGGCATTTTTCACTGAAAAAACTTTCTCAGTGGATTCCTTTTAAGGAATTAAACTTCATTAGTTAACATTTTGGCAAAGATTAGGTATCTGAAATACTGCACTTTAACATTGTGCATAAACCAAAATTTCCAATAAATAGCCAATAATTTGGAAATTTCTTAATTTTGGATAGTTCAAGAAAATTTAATTATATGCAAGTAACAGGAAACTTGTAAATACTATCTAAAGATTGGTTCATGTTGAACATACATTATGGAAGGTGTATTATGCTCTGATGACATTTATTGATATAACACTTACTGATCTACTCATATAAAAAAGAGGAGAGAAAGTTAAATACCTAATTTAAAATATTTAAAATAGCCAAAATATTTTATTTAAAGACAGTTGCACCAAATATCATGTACATAATACAGCTTAAAGATATCAAGAAATACTGCTAATGCTCTTTATAATGCTGACATTTATCTTCAGTTGTCAAAAAAAAAAAAAAAAGGTAATTTGTACCTAGCAAATAAAGGAAACTCTTTGCTGCTATCACAGTAAATCAGTAAGTTGGAGCAGATTTCTATGCTTTCCTGAAAGAGTCCTAGTAATGTTTATGGTATATTTAAAACCCTTGAGATTCCCTTCCTGCTGACTCCGCATTGATATAACTGAATAAAAGTCTCTCTGGTAGCTGTTAAAAGGTTGTGCTGATCAAAGGTCATTTTTTCCAGCATGTACGTGTGTGTGTGTGTTATTTTTGGTCCATACCTCTAAATAAGGCATATTTTTCAAATGATTAAAGAAGAATTTGTCCTATAACTCCCAAAGCACCAATACGAATGACATTTACATACCATTTCCTATGAGTCAGATGGAAACTATAACATATATACCAAGAGATTGCAAATGCAGTGAGGATGCACCTTGTGTAGAGAGACTCCCTAATAAACCCAGGTGTGGGAACTCCCCTTCTTAGGGGACTAGTGAGGTGGAAAGTCACCTTAGCAACTTGATGCAGGCATTCTGTGTAAGGATTCCCTGTGACTCCTGGGGCTTCTGTGGAAACCACTCACTAGGGAAGACCAGAAGGCCATCAGCAGCATATATCAAAGATGGGAACAACTGAAAATATTTTCTAGCAGCCATTATCGAAAAAAAATGCTCCCTTGTTTCCTGTGCTTTCTTTGCCCACATTTAAGACCTCTGAATCACTGCTAATAGCTCATAATAATTCTCAAATTCAGCAATCATACTGAATGCTTCCTGACTAGGTTGATGTATTGGTGAAGTCAGCTTGAGAGTTTCTACAAATATTAATATAACCGAGGGAACCTCCAAAAGCATATGAAATTATTGTTTATATATTACATAAAGGATCACCTGCACACTGTGCATAGTTTAAGGAAACATACTGTATTAGAGGCACAGTGTTATGTCCCATATATTTCATTTCTGACTGTGGGAAAAGTGTCTCTTGCTGGAAAATCTGTTACAGTATAATGCGTAACTATGAAGGCAAGGGAGCATGGAGATACATTTATTCCTACACCATTCAAGTGGAACCATCATAAGAAAGCTAGGGGTCCTAACCTTACATGCAGTATAAATGATAAATATACCGTAATGCTTCCTTCTTGTGTTTTCAGTGTCCCATGGCTTTGATATATATATTGGGATATAGGACCTGTATCTTAAGATCGCTGACAAGATGTTTCAGATGGTACTTTCAATTTTTATGACTTATTGAACTATGATTTTAAATTTGTTCAGCACATCAACATGTTAAGTAAAGAGGCCAGAATTATATTTTGTTACATTTCACTGAGCTGTGTATCATTTCGGAATGGCTTCATGTACACAGGCATGAAAAGAATTCTGGCTTTAAATCTGTACTCATCAGACCTGAAAACAAAACAATTAAAATTAAATGATTCCCCTAGTGCCTTAAAACTAAAGAGATGATTAAAAATAGCTGTTTGTGAATGTGGGGAAATCTGTTTACTGCACCAAGAGAACCTCCAAGGAATTCTTGCTGCTGTGTGCCTGAAGTGAGTGATGCATTTGAGGGACCCATTTTCAATCTCTTTAGTTTAGATTAGCAAACAGAAACTGTAATAAAAAGAGGTTAAAGAAATATAGGGACTCAGGTGTATTTAGGGTTAGAATAGAGCTCAAAATATTTAGTTGATTTTTCCCTATTCATCCTGAATGTTTCTGTGGCTTACTATAGATACTGTCCATAAAAACACTGTGACTGCTAATGATGCTACCAGAACAACCTTCACATATTCTACTATTTGACCCCTACTTATATTTATAGTGATCTTCCTGTGTAGGGATGTAACCTGAAAAACTCCTCTTGCACTATAGTTTCAATATTCAAAGTGTGCTATCTGTCTCCTTGGGGATACCATTCACTGGGAAGAAAATATCAGAACTTTCAGTGGTATCATTAGTTTTACTTGACAAAATATACAGATAGGCTGTGAGATCGTTTAGTGCACATATTATTAAAATTATAATATTTAATGTTAACTGAATTAGGCACTATAAAGGAATTAGTAAGTTTCTGGAAAGTAAACACACATCAAATACAACGAAATAATGCAAACACGCAAAGTGCATCATGGGGGGAAAAATAGCAGAACCGAATGTAATTCTGCTCCTATGGTCCTGGTTTAAAATTTTGTTACATAAGCCATATTAAGTAGAAATCTTGATGAGTGAGTCAGATCTGATAACTCAGGTAAAACATCTACAAATATTATTATTCAAAATGTGAAAATACATCTGTTTTGACTAACAACGAAACATTCTAAGAGTATTTTGTTGTTTTCTATTCACACGAGGTTTTCCAAGTTTGCAAGTTTCCAAGTTTGACTTCTGTGATAACAAGTGGTTATCATTAATATTCTTTCTAACGGATATTTAAAAGAAAAATATGGAGAGAAAAAGGGAAGAAGAAAAGAAGGAAGGAAGGGAGGAGGGGAGGAAGAAAGGAAGGAAAAGAGAGAAAGAAAGAGACATGGAGAGAGAGAGGGAGAAAGGAAGGAATGAATGAAGGGAAAAAGGGAGAAAGAGAAAAAGAGAGAGAGAGAGAGAGGGAGGGACGAAGAAAGATGAATGTGATCTTACTTGAAAATAAGACCTTTGAAGATAACCAAGTTAAGATGAGGTCATTAGTGTGGGCCATGCTCCTATATGAATGGTATCCTTAGGAAAAGGGGACATTTGCACACAGACACAGACACATACAGAGGAAAGAGGGTGTGAAGGCACAGAGAATACCATCTACAAGTCAAGTAATGCCTGGGGTTACCAGAAACTAAAAGAGTAATATGAAACAGATTCTTTCTCACAGACCTCAGGAGGAAACAACACTGCTGACACTTTGATCTTAGACGTACAGCCTCCAGAGTTGTGTGACAATAAATTTCTGTTGTATAAGCCACTCAGTTTGTGGTACTTAGTTACACAGCCCTAGGAAGCTAATTTACATATGAAAACCATACATGCATATGTTACAAAAAAAAAAAAAACAAAAAAACTAAGAGGCACAGCTTTCTAAGCTATTTAATTCCCTTGAAATAGAGTTTTGATAGATGTTGAATCATTTGTTAAACATGTGAAAACATAACACTTTTAGACTATTTTGCAAGAATATTTTACAATGTCAGAAAAATGGAAATTGAGTAGCTGATTTACAGTTAAGTATCTTGTGTGGAATAGAAATAGGAGACTCTTATTCCTGTAAGTGTAGACAGTAATGCACTTTTTCTCTTCAGACTTGCATATCACTGTGAGATACTTTTTCAATGAAAACAAATATGACCAAAAATTGAAAAGATTTCAAATTAACATCTTTGATTCTCTGACTCATGAAGGGTTAAATTAAAAATCAAATACTTATTATTAATGTTAACATAATTCTAAAGAACTTTTAAAATTATTTCATTTAGTGATTTAAACAATTCCATGAGTTTGATAATACCATCAATGCTCCCTTATAAACAAGGAAATGAAGATACAGAGAGTACAAGTGTGCCTGAGTGGCTCAGTAGGTTAAACATCTGACTTCTGCTCAGGTCATGATCTCAGGGTCAAGGGATCAAGCCCCAAGTTCTCTGGCTCTTCACTCAAGTGGAGAGTCTGCTTCTCCCTCTCCCTCTGCCCCTCCCTTGGCTTCTGCATTCTCTTTCTCTCTCATTTTTCTTCTCTCAAATTAATAAAATTAAAAAAAGGCACAGAGCATAGAGTAAGATAGGAAGACTACTTAGGTAGTAAATGGTAGACTGGGATTCCTGCTGAGGCAGTCTTGCCCTGGGGCTCTGCTCTCAATCATGACACTATTCTATCAGCAGAGTAAGTTTTTAGTTATTTGGAGCTGAAAAAATTGTGTATATATTATATATACACATCCACATCCACACAAACATATGTATACACACATATATAGTTTTAAATATATATACATATATACACACACACACACACATATATATGACTATTACTAAATAAACTATTTTAAATTATTTTAATTTCATCTGTAGCTCATACTTTCAGTTTTTGTTTTGTCTTTTCATAATGTACATGTGTAAGAGGGCAGAGACATATGTAAACAACTTACATTTGGGAAACTAGATACTAAACCATCTGTGACTGCTAAAGGCAAACCTGTCATAGCACTTTAGTTCATAACACCTTCTTTCCCCCTTTTGTTTTCCTTTCCCATTCTTTTATATTTCTCCTAACTAATTATCTAAAGGAAAATATGCATTTCAATATTTTTACCATGATAACATAAATAAAAATATCTGTGAAAATGCATAAAATGTAAATATGCATTATGATGTATTATATAAAAACAATTTAATATATACCTAAAGAAGACCAAATGCTCAGAGGGTTTGTATATGCAATATTTTCATATAAAAGTAACATATAAAGAGAATGTTTGTTAAGAACCTTTCCTCAGTCTTCTATCCCAAAACCAGAGGCAAAGTCGTATCTACTTTCTCATATTCTTTCAAACAATAGTATACGGCCTGCAGTTTTATTTTATTCCTGGCTTTATTTATGTGCACACTTTACTATACAAAATATTGTATCTTTATTCTAAAACATTTTATGTTATGTAGCATTCACATAGGTAGGGTTCTATTGCAGAAAAAACAGTTTACATCTAATATGTAAACACAAGAGGATATCCTTAAAACCTGCATTATTATTTTTGTTATTTTGATGTAGAGAAGTAAGGTCGAAAAAGAGATCCACAGTATTTAGCCAGCAAATACCTACTATTCAAGACAATGATACTGTTGTTGTTGTTGTTCTTTCTTTCTTTTTAATAAATAAATGTTAAAATTTCATTACTCTTTTTTGTGAGATCTGCAATTACTGCCCGTTATATGACTTAGCGATCCCATTAGAACATAGGTACACATTATTTATGTAGGAAAGCAATAGAAATTATGAAGAATTTTATGAACAGTATTTTTCTTTCCACTTCTTGTACCACAGTCTTTCTTTCTTCTTGCAACATTATGCTCCCCAGTCCTCAATCACATTTAAAAAACAAAGTCAATACTTGATTTCAAGACACATAAGAAACCATATCCTTTCTTGTCTTAGAAAGCAAGGAGGAGAGAAGACAAACTTCCCTGAGAAATTTTAGCTATGATAACAGTTTCTACTACTGACGTTTGATCGGTTTCATAGCAGTCAACAGTGAAATGGGAATATTAATTAGAAGGGAGATGGCAACAAGTTCCACAGCATCTTTGTACCTGTATTCCCTGGGCCTTTAATTTAGCTACTAGAAATGTCATTGCCTGTGAGCAAGCCACAGATACTATTGCAACTGCATTATTTACTGGTAACTGATGCCTTTTATATTATTCAGACTATTTACTATTGTGTTCAGATTCTAGATGCTTTGAGACTGGATGTTCTAAAGATTTTAGTAAAAAAAAAAAAAAGGTGGATTAAAATCCATTAGTCAAGTAGAGAATCAGACTGAAAGAAATGGAGTTAATTCGAAGTATCAGATATAGAGTCAAAATTGATCTGTTTGTAATTCTTTTAATGCTTTGAGAAAAAGTTTAGTATTTCTGTATTTTTCACAACTAATTGTATAATCCTCACATGATGTCTACTCTTAGCACTCAATAATTTATCTCTCCTAGTATCTTCTTATTATTTGTTTCCTTTTTAATAATAGACATCACCTTCAAAATATCTAGATTAGATTATGTAACAATTTATCATGTACATAGTTTTGTGTGTGTCTTTCTCAGCTTGACTGCAAGCTGAGAAGATACAGATCTTTGTTTTGTCACTGATTCTAGCCAAGATCTAAAAGAGAACATAGCACTTATTATGAGGCACTCAGGGAATACTTGCTGAATGCATCCCAGCTTACTTTTAACTTAGATTTTACAGTTTTTCTAAATAAGAGCTTACTGTATGTACATCAGTCACTATGCTACAACTTTCAAAGTACCAACTTATGTATCTAAAATTTCAAAAACATTGGAGGTAATTGTGTATTATTCACATTTTACAAATACAGAAACCAAGATAGAGAGAGAATTATCTGCTGATAAATGTTTAATGATTAGGGACATCTGGGTGGTGACTCAGTCTGTTCAGCCTCTGTCTTTGGCTCACGTCATAATCCTAGGGTCCTGGAATTGAGCTCTTCATTGGGTTCCTCCCTCCTCCGTTGGAAGCCTATCTCTCCCTCCGCCTTTCTCTCTGTCTCTCTCTCATGAATAAATAAATAAAATATATTTTTTTAAAAGTTCATTAATATATTGAAAAACAAATAGAAAAGATCTTGATTTGTCATCTTTGCCAATTTCTGTGGTACAAACATTCCTACCACAGCTGAATTCAAGTCACAAAAGTAACAATGGGCTCTCAAAATTCCACATATCTTACCATCAGCTTTTGCATTCTGATACTAGCTCATGAAGCACTTGACTAAAAAGTTTCATGTGAATTATCTAGGATTTCCTAGTTACAAGTGGTATATCTAGGCTATGGAGTCGGGCAAATTATCTGTGTACAATCTGTTCAAAATCTGATTAAGATTTTGAGTAATATTCTCAAATTATATCAATTAACAAAATAATCTTTAATTATTTTTATGGATAGTTTTCTCCAAAATATTCACTTTCCCATTTTAGCTAGTTGTCATCTCTGATTATTGTAGTTATTAAAGATTCCTAGGGATGCCTGGGTGACTCAGTTGGTTAAGCAGCCAACTTTTGGTTTTGGCACAGGTTATGATCTCAGTGTTGTGAGATGGGTCCCTATTTTGGGCTCCGCATGCTTAAGATTCTCTTTCTCCCTCTCTATCTGCCATTCCCTCCTTCCTACTTTCTCTCCTACCCCCACTGCCCATCCTCTCTCTCTTAAAAAAAAAGTAAAATTCCTACTTTAATTATTAATCTTCTATCAGTTTGCATTCACCTATAAATCATAACAATGTTTGATTAGCAAAGTCATTCAGTTACACAGATTATATTACTTTGAAAAATATTGCTCTACTTAGCACTAATATTTTGAGAGTCAGGGGAGCTATCTTTCTTGAAGGATGTATTGGATTTATCCATTTCAAATCCCTTAGTACATATTGTAGCAGAATAAAGTAGACATTTGAAAATTTGAATCAAAATATAAATAGCTGATAGTCATACTGAATCTCATGGGTGAGAAGATGGAGGACATTTGAATCATATTACCAGATGTTCAGTCTCTACTGTGAATTCAAAAACAAACAAAAAAATTGTTAATTAGAAATATTGAGGTCATCCTACATTTTAAAATACAATTCAGAACTTCATCTCATAAGAAAATGCAACTCTGAAATTAAAAATGTATGAAAACTAAAACACCAAAAGAAAAAAATAATAGAAATATCTTGATTTTCCTAACTTACAAAATAATTGTACCTGTATGGAATTAATTTTTTACTGTCTTTGATTTTACATAACAGATCTCCATCATTTCAAGTATAGGCACAATAACCAATTCAGGTATCAAAAATCCAATCATCTTATTTTGGTATGCTGTGGTCTCTACAATCCAGTTCATTAATGGTTATACAGAGAGAGGGTTCAACATTAAATCCTTCCTTTTGAATCAGTTTCAAGTGGTTCTATTTCCAAAACTGCTCAAGCGAAGGCATTAATTATACATTTCCATTATGACAAAGCCAATATCAGCAGTCACTAAGGCATAATTTCTTTAGGAGACAATGCAACCTGTTCTCCGATCAGGTTTTGTTTCCCACAAGGAGTTATCAGTCTTAAATTACACAGCAAGCAGGCAAGAGAAAGGAAGCAAACAATAACCACTTCCCATGGGAAAAAAGAATGAGGCTGTGACTCAGGGTATCCTATTAAATAAATATTCTATACTTCTGTCAGTTATTTTCATTCATACGCACTTACATGCATACAAATACACAAATAGGATAATTCAGGATAATTATGAATTTGATTGTATTTCTATTTGTAATTTTACTTTAGGTAGGAAATTTTTATTTGCTCAGTATCATGTTAAGGTTCTTTTTATCTCTTCTGAAAAACAAAAAGTGTGGGAAGATGATTATTACATGATAAGGATAGTTTTCTCATCAAACAAAAACTCGTTTAATGAAAAGCAAGTGAAACAGTAGGTTGAGGTTTGTCTTACCCCCCAAAATAGTGTATCTTATTTCACTAATTAATAACATTACAGAAAATAAAGTAGCTCTGCTAATTCATCAAATTTAGGAAGAGGAAATAAAACTACAGGGAAAAATCCTAGAATAATATAGGAAAACATCTAGATGATCTTGAGTATGATGTTGACTTCTTAGATACAACAAAATCATGATCCATAAAAAGAGTGATAAGTCGCACGTCACTAAAATTTTTAAAACTTCTGCTCTGTGAAAGACACTGTCAAGAAAATGAGAAAACAGGCTACAGACCAGGAGAAAACATTTGCAAATACATATTAGATAAACAACTCTTCTCCAAAATATATATAATAAAATATATATACAAAACACTCAATAATAAAAAAATGAACCATTTAATCAAAAAAAGGACAATAGACCTGAATAGACACCTCACCAAGAAGACATATCAATGGCAAATAAGCATGTAAAAAGATGTTCCACATTTTATGTTATTAGGGAACTGAAAATTAAAATAACAATGAGATACTATCATATTCCTACAGAGTGGCCAAAATCCAAAATACTGACACCACCAAGGACTGGTGAGGATGTGAAGCAACAGGAATTGTCATAACCATATTATCTAGCAATCATGTTCTTTGGCATTTACAACAAATGAATGTAAATCTTAGGTCCATCAAAAACAAACAAACAAACAAACAAACAAACAAAACTGCATATACGTATTTACAAAAGCTTTATTCATATTTGCCAAAACATGGAAGCAACCGAGATGTCCTTCAGTAGGTGAATGGATAAATAACTTTGGTATATCCAGATAATTTATATTATTCAATGCTGGAAAAAAAATTATTAGCTTCAAGTCATGAAAAGACATGGAAGAAAGTTAAATCTATATTTAAGTGAAAGGAATGGCTCCCTATTTTATGATCTAATTATATTGTGTGCTGGAAAATGCAAAATTATAGGTACAGTAAAAAGATCAATAGTACCAGGGGTTTGGGAGAGGGAAGGATGAATAGGCAAAGCACAGGTGCTTTTTAGGATAGTGAAATTGCTCTATATAATACTAGAAGGGTAGATCTATGTCATTATACATATGTGCAAACTCATAGAACATAGAACACTAATAGTAAGCTGTAAATGTGAACTAGAGACATTTTGTGATGATGTATCTATGTAGGTACATCAATTGTAACAAATGATGTTGATACAGGGTGCGTATGGGTGTGTTCATGCACAGTATGTACTGGTGATAGAGGGCAGCTCTACGTATCTTAAGCTCAATTTTACTGTGAACCTAAAACTATTCTAAAAAATAAAGCCTGTTTAAAATAGTACAGCACATGGTAGAACTTGCTCTAATTAACCAAGACAACACCACATCATGGCCATAACCACCAAGAAAGAAACTACCTGGAAACACTATCTGACACATCAGCAAAATAAAACCAGAAAAAGTATCTTAACTTTAACACATTTTTCACAAATACAACTTAACTGATGTGGGCATGCACTCTATTTACTCTGATATTAAGGAAAGCAGTTGAAGATGTGGATTTCTGGCCTCTAAGACCAAAGTAGCCTCCAAAGCATTGCAAACAGGCAAAGAGAGTCTTAATTCATGAGGGATGGAATTCTAGATGTTCACCTTCGGTGGGATGTATCATTGTGCTGCCTTTGCAAAAATGGCACTTTCAGTAGTAAAGCCTTCCTCAGTGTGACTGCAGGTCAGGGCAGCTGCATAAGTTATTCCCCAGGAGCCTCTGTCTCTCTTTCCACTCATCAATAAATCCTCAGAGAAGATATAAAACCATAAAATATGAACATAAGGATTCAAGTGGCAGATCATCTTAGGAGAGCCTTTCAGGCTGATTTGTGTGTTAGACTGGGAGTCTCACTATAAACTTCTTTCCACTTGGTATTGTCCAAACCTACACACCACAGCAAATAGCAAATCACCATTGCCAGGATGAAATTACAAAACACTTGAGGTGCCTGCATGGCTCAATCGGTTGAGTGTCTAACTCTTCATGTCAGCTCAGGTTATGATCTCAGGGTTTTGAGATCGAGCCCTGTGTGGGGCTCCATACTCAGTGCAGCATCTGCCCCAGATTCCCTCCCTCCATCTCCCTCTGCTCCTCCCTCCACTCACATGCTCTCTTTCTCTCTCTAAGTAAATAAATTTTAAAAATAAATAGATAAAATACTAAGGAAAATAAATACTCCCCACCCATTAGAACCTCTAGCACTATACCATTAGGACTTGGTAGGTAATACTACAGTGCAAAACAAACAAATAATAATGTCTAAAATTCCAGTGACTTCAAATAAAAAAGATGACTTTTCACCCATGTTTTACCCATGTGCAAAGCTATTTATTTGCAAGAGGGATTTTGCTAACCCTAGTCACATGTAGTCAGACTGAAGGAGCATCTATTATGGTACATACTCTAGTATGGTACATACTGCTCAGGGAAAAGGGGAAAATGTGTACAGGTCTGACCTCTTGGTCTTCCTGCCCAATGGTGAGAATATCTCTTGTGCTCACATTGCATTAACTGAAGCATATCACAAGGGCATGAATAACATCAAAGTGGGTGGGCACCTGCAAATCTGCCAAGTATGAGAAAGCAAGGGAATGAAAGTACTTGATAAATAGCACTAATGACTGCCACAGAGACCATCAGTGAAGTGACCTTCAAAACACACGCTGCCTAAACTCAAAGGGCAACACCCACATTCAGGTCACCTTCATGGTTTCCCATGCTTTCTCTGCCCTGAGCTTATATTATCTCTTACCCTAGCTCTAACACGCCTCCAAAACCTCCTCTCCCAACATTTTGATTACACGATTAATCCTCTACAACCTCAGCATATCACCACTGTCGTTAGAAGTTTCCTTTCCTGCTTTCTTTCTCCCCTTCACTGGCCCCTATCGGAAACCTTGCCCTCCTGTGCAGACACAACCTTCTTTGAAGGCGACATTGAGGCAACTAAGGGAGAGTTAGTTAGTACGATTACAGTAGTGGTTTTTGCAGGGGAATAAACATGGCTATGAGGGTTTTGCCACTTCCCACATGAAGAGGGATAGTTGAATTTCCCTTCCTTTGCATATGGGCCATCTTTCATAGTCGCTTTGACCACTCTAATGCACAGAAATGACATTCTGGAGCTCCAAGTCCCCATGTTAAGAAAACTGTCAGTTTCTACTTCCACTCGGGGGAAGGCAGCCATCATATGACAAAGTTCAGCTAAGGCTCCCAAAGGATGAGGCACTATATGGAGATAGTGAGGCCATCTGGAAAGCTCCATAAGCCCAGTTATGTTGATGAAACCTTTCTGGGCCTTTCTTCATGTCTATTCTGCCTCCTGAATTCATCCAACTGGGGCACCTCAGCCCATATCATGTGGAACAGAATAGCCCAGAAGAACTTACTCAACTTCACAAAGAATTGGTGAAAAGTAATAAATCTTTGTTGTTTTAAGTCACTGAATTTGGAGATTTTTTTGTATTTATGTAGCTGTATATAAGCGAAATAGTCCACTCTGGCTAAACATTTGAATCAACTGAATGACAATAGATCTTTTGGATGATTTGAGCCCATACCAGAAAAATGACCATTTCTAGGAGTAGGGCCCCAGCACCACTATTTTTAAAAGGCCCCCGGGTCATTCTGACACCCAGTCAATGTTGAGAACTAGGTATTAATTTTGCTTGTTCTCTGGTTTTGCTTGTAACTCATTTCTCCTGTAATAGTGAGAAAGTCTTCCTATAGTTTTGCCTCATGCTATCTAGCTCTACTGCTCTCTGTTCTTGTCTGAAAGTTTCATTCTTCAGGAACACTTGGTTCCCAAGCATTCTGAAAATGACATTTCTGTTCAGTGTGGGGTGTAGTTAATGGATCATTGATTCAGTGAATTGCTTTTTGTCTGTTTGTTTATTTTCTTTAACAATCTCTTTTGTGTATCTGGATACATCTCAGTGAGAAAGGCCTCAAAATAAGAACACTTAACTTCTCTATAACATATGGGTCACTGACCATATTTTTGAATCTTCAGGGATCATCTTGCCCTACCTTTTGGAGAGCTTTAGGATCTTATGTTGCTAATGTGAGAAGTTGTCATTAAATGATCTAGTTTTCCTGCGAGCAGCTACTTTCAGTAATGAAGATTTCTTTATGTGACTGGGAGATTCAAAAATCTTTTACAGATTTTAAGTAAAGATGTAAAGTTATATTCAATTGGAAGATGCATGAAACAGCCTATAAATCTAATATCAGTAAATATCTACTGAACATTAAATTTGCTGATTCTTCAACTTTTTAATCAAAATAAACCTTGTTCAAAATTTTAGCATGTTTTCATTGAAGACTAGTGATACTGAGCTCCTAAAAGTATTGAGAATGAAAACACATCTTGCCAGGTCTAGCTTTGAATTGATTACTAAAGTGCTTACATTCAAGTACATTGGAAATGGACAAAGAATCATTGGAATCCAAGTTGTACCAAACTGCTTGTGTGAACTTAATGAATCTACTTAGACTCTCTAAGCTCAGTTCCTCATTTATACCAATAATAGTATTTACATCTCAAAGCTATTTTGAAGCTTAAAATAAGATAATGTTTCAATTACAGTTCTCAGAAGAAAGTAGGCACTAAGTAAATATTATCAATTTTAATTATGTCTCAGTATCATAATAATGAGCTTCCTAAAATCAACTAAGGAACACCTCCTACACATCATCCCTCTCATCCTCCACTGTGCAGGGAACTAAAAGAGTTAGGAGATGTTTGAGAAGGGATTCAAGGATGGCATTCCAGATTAACAGCTGGACCTTTAAAATAAACAACAAAATATGTAAAAATACAAAAAGGGAGTGAACATTTACTGAATGGCTACTAATCATCATTCTTTGCTCGGGGTCAACCAAAAAGTTAATGATACCACTCAGGAAGAGAGACTGCGGCCAGGTCTTACAAATTACACATGGGATTGGCTCAGAATGTTTCTGGGGTGACCAAAAACTCCTGCTGAATGCTTTTGAGTAGCAGAGTCATTTTAACTGTAATCACCCCATTTATCCTAGCTTAGTGTATGAGAACTTAGCTTTGTTTCTAACTAGGGATAGAACCATGCAAAGAATCCAAGACTCCTGAGTCCCAGAGAGGTGCACTTTCAATTACATCTTGCAGCTGTAGGAATAAAAGAGACCAGTAAATGCTACTTGGGTTTCATAATTTCAAATATCCAGTAAAGATGAATTCACTTGCTGCACCTGCTTGTTGTTTTATCATTCCATTTCCTATTTCTCTTGTGAATTGGCCTACAGACACAACACCTATTTAGAATGATTGGATCTTGAAAAATGTAAATTGATATTTCATACCCCATAGGTTCTTCTGCAGTGGTAATATCTGTGGTATATGCACACTGCAAATTAAATCATTTTTTAAGCTAGCATAGGGTCTGTCTAATAAGAACCCTTATGAAATCCCACTGTGTCTGCTCAGTAGCAGCTTTTCACATTGAAACATTTAAGCTTTTAAAAAGCAACTGAACAAATGTGATTGATTATCAGTTCACTTGCCAGATTCTACACTGAAATTAAAGAAAGTAAAAGCTCTTTTATGAAAGTGATATAACCACCTGCAATATTAGGCCAATAAAATATGTGTGTGGCTGTTTGTGAACGGTCTTGACCCAGCTGTATAAAGTAGCCTTCTGGAATGTAGAAGCCTTATATAGTAACTGATCAATCTTTCCTAACTGTGGCAAAGCAGTAAAAAGCATTCCAAATTGACTAAAAGGTCAAAACACTCTGAAAGGATCCCGTGATTGAAGCAAATATGAAGTTAGCCACACTAATGATAGGCAGAACAAATGAAAAAATGCAACCTATTAGTATGTACTTGGGAGACATTCTAAGAATTATTAACTCATTAACACAAGTTCCCACTGCCTGACACATAACAAAATGAGATTTGGTTGAGCATTAATTTGTTTTTCTGCTTATCTAAGTGCTAACCAATGCCTGATAAGTTTGAATGAGCTGATGCACTTCTCTGCAAATAGCTGTGTAACCTATAAATATCCCACTTTTACCTAAAGTCTCCATAGAACCCATTTATATAGCTACAGATAATATTTGTGTATACTCCTTTGTTTAAGAAACATAAGCACAACCAAATAAATGCAGGATTCTCTATTAATAGTTACCTTGGGATTCAATTTACAGAGAAGCAAACCTGAATTTGGATGGACCTGCTCGGTATATCTGTTCTCTTTGGCAGGAAAGATTTCAGCAGCAGCAAATACAAGGTAGTCCAGAGTAACCTATCAACATCAGTCTTCTTTCTTCAGGTTACCAGGAATTTTCTGGGATGTTTTTTAAGTATTAAAAACAGCATGTAGCTGTGGGTTACTAGAACCTATATGAATGGGTAACAGTTGAAAGGCATGACTTCACTGGTAGGAGGATCATGTTTTAAAAAGACAGGGCAGAGGGATGGAATAGGGTTGGGACAAACTGAAATGTGGGAAGAAGTCAATAACTGGTTATGAAAAGTCAGGTGTAACTCAGAGAGTTGGTTACAAGGAACAAAGATATTTCTTATTGTATGGGAAGCAGGGAACAAGTTTAAATCAGTAGCAAGAACAACAGACAAATAAATCAATTGATTTACTTGGTCCCTGGGGCTGGGTAAGGTTTGGACCTTTGTTGTACTTTATGTAGCCACGCTCATGTAGTATATAGACATTGTTGCAGGCATCAAGGTAAGCCTCTGCTGCGTGGAAAAAGTGAATTTATTCCATGCATGGTACGATTCTTCATCTTTGTGTGCATGTGCAAATTTTCTCTCAGAATTATTTTCCATAACTACTAGTCACTGATTGTTTGAAATGCCTAAATTAGGGCAAGAGTTTATGTCATGTAAATACATTTCATTTTCTAAGCAAACAACTGCCACCAACAACATGAATAATACAGCCAAATAACTTTCATTGTGAACGAATATAAAACAAAAAACAAACAAACAAACAAAAAAGAGATGGAATGACAGAGGTAAGTTAAAATAGGTAAGCCTAATATTCTGGGAGTATTCCTGAATTATTGCTTAGGGAAGTTCCAAAGCAAAAGTTTGAAAATGCTTTAATCAATGATTACATAATCATAAAATGGAGAAAGTCACCAAGATGGCAAATTTGACAACAAATTGTGGTGACAATGATAGAATAATTTTATGCCATATAATTGTACCATAGATATCCAGACTTTTATTCCAAATTTGTAGGAAACAAGCTACGATTTTTGTCCTCTACCTCAAAACTTGGTATTATAGAAGGGTAAACACTCCATACCATAAACACAAATATGGTGAAAATGAATTTAATAAATTAAAATCAAAGTTATCTTTCTTTAAGAATTATTTATTCATATATGAAATAAATATGCTAGAGTAAGTGCAAAATACTGTTTCCTATGGTTGCCATATTATCAGTCATAGGTTCTGCATTTTTCTTTAAGTGTGTATGTATTTACAGAATTGTTACTCCAGGTGTGTCCTTTCCACAGTCATATAGATGATGTTTGTGGAAGAAGCAGTGTTGCCCTATACAAGAGCACCCCCTGCTGACACATTCTGGAGACCCATTCCAATTATTTGAAGAACCATTGAACTGAAATACCCCCACTACATCTTAGAACTGTGCTTGTATGTGCGATGTGTACTGACACAGCATGCATATACAGCCAGCAACATCATCCCAAGAGCTCAGCTCAAGGCACTGTTGGTATTTTTCTCATCTTTCAAGACAGCAAGCAAAATGACAAAAACTCAATATGTTCCTGTGTTTAACATTTTAAGTAATTTGTAACTGTGTTTTTTATTGCTCCTGCAACAAATTACTACAAATTTAGTAGAATTAAAAGATCACAAATTTATGCCTTAGAGTTCTGTAAGTCAGAAGTCTAACATGGTCCTCGCTATGCTAACATCAAGATGTGGACAAGGCTGCACTGCTTTCTAGTGTCTCTAGGGGGAGTCTGTTTCATTGCTATTTCCTCTTCTAGAAGATGCCCACATTCCTTGGCTCATAGCCCCCTTCTTCCCTCTTCAAAACCAGCAAAGTTGCCTTTCTCTGTACCTTTCTCCCATAGTCACATCTCCTTCTGACTCTCGCCTCCAGTTTCCCTTAACATTTTTAAGGACTTTTGTGACTATATCTACCCAAATAATCTAGACAGTCTCCCTGTTTTAAGGTCAGCTAACTAGCAGTCTTTGCCATGTACCACACTATACTCACAAATGTTGGGGATTAGAATGTGGACAGCTTTATGGGAGGTTTGGAGACAGTCACAGCAACCAATAATTTCTTCCTTTTTTTTTTTTTTAATTTTCTTTCAATAATTTCTTCTTACATGAGAAAATAGCATCTGCTTAGAAATTTATAAAACTATATGTCTTCATATTAATGTCTGATAAAAGGTTGCCAAGATTTTAGTATTTATTCAATAACAGTAGCCAAATTTCTTAATATATGTATTTTTTTCTCTTTAGAATATGCAGTAGTAATGAAACTCTGATGAAAGACAGTTAGCAAAGCTGTAAAAGAAAGAAAGTAAGACTGGAAACCCTATTTTATTACTGCTAAAATGTTCAGAATTTCTAGGATAAAAACATACTTTGGGAAGTTTGCTTCACATGTAACACAAACCAAACACAGGTGAAATAATTAGATAAGAGGGGCACCTGGGTGGCTCAGTTGGTTAAGCCTCTGCCTTCAGGTCAGGTCATGATCTTGGGGTCCTGGAATCAAACCCCACACCTGGCTCTCTGCTCAGCAGGGAGCCTGCTTCCCCCACCCTCTCTGCCTGCTGCTCTACCTACTTGTGATCTCTCTCTCTCTCTCTGTGTCAAATAAATAAAGAAAATCTTTTTAAAAATATAAAAAATAATTACATAAGAGTAAAACAATAATTTTTATCACTTTTCAAAATTTTGTAGTTGGGATAATATGGAAGCCTGGAAGGCAATTTCTTAATCTCTCTTGGTGCTCAGATATTACATCTGTAAATAATGAAAATGTCTATTTCAAAGGATTGGTGTGAAAATTAAATAAAAGAATCCATCAAAAGTAAATGCACTTCTGTGTAGCACTTAGGAAAAATTTGTGATCAAAAGGTTATCATCTTCAACCCTAAATAATCTCTAGATATGAGAAAACAAAACCAATTTTCATTTTTAACAATGCATTAGTATGAAGTTTGAAACATAAATGACATAAATATTTTCAAATCTGTTTGAAAGAAAGAACATGGAGTTTTACATTTTTAACATACTGATTGTGTTGGTAGACATCTACCAAGCAATTTCATTAAGCTTTCGAGATTGTTAGCCTTTCTTCTTTCCTAAAACATTAAAGTGAAAAATACATATATAAATATTTTTTGGATCAAAGCCAATTAATTTTATCCTGCTATGCACAGTTAAGGACAGAGTTGTTTTAGCTGAGTGGTCACACTCAGAAAATTTAATGTGAATTCTTTCTATTCCCAAAGAGCCATATCTTAAATGCAAATCCTTTTAGGAAATAGGAACACTACTACAAGATAGTGGTTGACTTATTTTCCTAAACTGCTGTTCTCCCATTTTTATTTATTTGATTGAAGGACCACATGAGGTAACATATTCTGACATTTTTAAGATTTAATTGAGTTCCTCTAAAAAACATTGTAAAAGATAAGAAATAAGCAAACAACAGATAATAACAAGGAATACAGTGATTCATGTCTAAAGCATTATTCTAAAGGAGTGAGAATACATTTAAATAAATAAATAAAATTACAAGGAAATAAAACTGCCTATGGCAAGTTTACTGAGAAAACATGGATAGAAGAATCTCTTAGAAAATAAGGATCAGGAGGCTTTTCCAGGGGACGAAATGTAGCTGCATGTCTCTAGGAATGAGTGAATATAATAAGTCAGATAACAACTATAGAAGAGGGACAGAAACTGTGAATACAGGGGGGAGTGGAAAACCATGTTGTGCTCAAGTGAAGAAGAGTAAGAACTCTGATGTGGATTGAACATATATGGTGAGTGGCATTGGAATGAGACAAGATTTCAAGGAAATTGATGTCATCGAAGACTTCTGGTTTTAAGTTCAATGGATGAGAAGCTGAGAAATTGTCACTCCTCCTAATAACAAGTGAAAAGCTGAAGAAACTGAAAAATCAACTCTTTTTAGGTCTACCAGAGAAGTAAGTTCCCAGAGCAAACTGCCATAAAGTTTGAAGAAACAGACAAATACAGAGAACCCAACTCACCAGAACAGAAAACCACCTCCACTGGAAGGTGGTTTAGGAAAACCTGAGCTGTGTGGTTCATGAATTGCAGGGGGCTCAATTTGGACACATCTCAGAGATAAATACTCCAGGCGACTCAGTCACAAAGAGGTCTTCACACTTTTATGAGTTTTACTTTCAGGAGTTCTATCAATTTCTCATAGTGACCATTAGAAAAGAATCTCTTTGATCCTCTAGCAGAGGGAGAGAAAAATAACCATTTTGAAATTCACCAGAGCAATATCTTCTTAACAAGTCTGCTATCAAGAGAAACTATTTTAACCCCCATAGGTTAAGCTAAAGTCTGAGTGACCTGGGGGAAGGGAAATACCCAATTCTAGCCCACTCTAACTTTCCTCAGAGAGGAAGAGAAATACCCAACTCCATCCTTGTCTTGCCATCCTGTACTACATAAGTGGATGAAAAATAGAAAACTGCTGAGAAGCACTTGTGTTCACAGCCCAGGGGAAGAGACTCTCTAAAAGACTGAGACCTAATTATAGGACTAGAGAACTCTTCCCTTCCCCTGACACCTCCCACCATATTACTAAAGGCCTATTGACAATAGTTCCTTTTCCTGGGCACAGCATGTCTACCTTTTAAGAGAAAATTATAAGGCACACTGAAAAGTGAAAAACATGTTTTGAACAGACAGAGCAAGCATTAGAACAAGATCCAGATCCAGCAGGGATATTGAAATTATCAGACCATGAAGTTAAAACAACTATGATCAATATGCAAAGAGCTTGTGTTAAGGTTTTCCAGAGAAACAAAACTAATTCTCTATCTCTCTATCTCTATTTCTGGCTATATCTAGAAAGAGACAGAGACAAAGTGATTCATGATATGAAGTAACTCACAAATTATGAATCCCCAAAAAGTCCCAAGATTTGCCATCAGCAAGCTGGAGCTGGAGAAACAAACCAAACCAAACCAAACCAAACCAGACAGAAAACAGTGGTGTAATTCAGTCCAAGTCTAAAGGCCTGAGAACCATGGGAGTCGATGGTGTAAGCCCCAGTTTAACTCTAAAGGCCTGAGAATTAGGAGGCCAATGGTGTAAGTCTTGGTCTGAATCCAAAGGCCTAAGAACCAAAACAGAAATATCCAAGGGCAAGAGAAGATGGATCTCAGCTCAAGCATACAGCAAATTCTTCCCTTCTCCTCCTTCTTTTTCTATTTAAGCTCTCTACTGATTGGGTAATACCAAGCAACATTGGTGAAGTTGATCTTCTTTTCAATTTACCGATTCAAAAGCTTATCTCTTTTCAAAACAGCCTTTTAGACACACCCAGAAACAATGTTTTACCAAGTAACTGGATATTTCTAGCTCAGTCAATCTGAAAATTGAAACTTACGGAGCTCTAATGGAAGAAGTAGACACCATGAAAGAATTTTTCGAACAGCAGAGAGATAGAAGTTTGAAGAAATAATCAAAAAGAAATACTTTTAATAAAAACATGACAGATACAAAGAATGCTTTTGATGGTCTCATGAAGATTAGATATGACTGAAGAAAGAATCTCTAGGCTTGGAAATATGTCATTTTAAATGTCCAAACCTGAAAAACAAACAGCAAAAGTAAAACAAACAAACAAACAAATGAACAAACAAACAAAACCAAAATAAAACCAAACAAGCCCAGAATATCCAAGGACTGTGGGACAACTACAAAAAGCGTCATGTATGCATAATAATAATACCAGAATGAGACAAAAGAGAAAAAGGAACACAGTAATATTTGAAAATATAATGACAGTTTCCCCAAATTGATGTCAGACATCAAACCACAGATACAGGAAGCTCAGAGATCAGTGAGCAGGATAAATGCAAACAATGATTGACAGCATCAACCAAATGATCTTGAAAGAAGCCTGGGTTGGGGCGGGGGGGATGCCTTACCTCTAGAAGATAAATATAAGAATTCCATCTGACTTCTCAAAAAGTATTAAAACAAGAAGAAAGCAGAATGAAATATTTAAAACACTAAGAGAAAAAAAGAAAAACAAAAACAAAACCTTAGAAATCTGTATCTAGAAAAATTACTTTTTTCAAAAGTGTAGGAGAAATAAAAACAATCTCAGAGAAACAAAAATTGTTAGCATTTTTTTGCTAATATACATCTTATAAGAAATATTAAAAAAGATACTCAGAGAGAAGGAAAATGATGTAGGTCAAACGCTCAGATCTACATAAAGAAAGGGAGAACATTACAGAAGGAATAAGTGAAAGTAAAACAAAAACTTGCATTGTTCTTACTCATTAATCAGATAACTGTTCAAAAAACTTTCATTGTTCTTATCCATAAATCAGGTAACTGTTCAGAATAACAATAGCAATAAATACACTCAAAGAAGCTATACAGATGGCAAATAAGCATATGAAAACATGGTCAACATCCTGTGTCATTAGGGAATTGCAAATTAAAACAACAATGAAATACCATTACACTTCCAATATAATGGTCAAAATGACACAGTCACTTTGGAAGATAGTTGGGAGTCTCTTAAAAAACCTAGTCATGGGGCACCTGGGTGGCTCAGTGGGTTAAAGTCTCTGCCTTTGGCTCAGGTAATGATCCCAGGGTCCTGGGATCGAGCCCCACATCAGGCTATCTGCTGAGCAGGCAGCCTGCTTCCTCCTCTCTCTCTCTCTCTGCCTGCCTCTCTGCCTACTTGTAATCTCTATCAAATAAATAAATAAAATCTTAAAGAATATATAGCCCTTGCCTATGTAAGAATGTTTACTTTTCATGTCCCTTTAAAAACAAAACAAAATGAAACAAAAAAATCTAGTAATATTCCTACCAAACAATCCAGGCAACCACATTCCTTGGTATTTACACAAAGGAGTGAAATAGTTATGTTCACACACAAGTCTGCATGTGTATGTTTATGGCGGCTTTATTCATAATTGCCAAAACTTGGAAGCAACCAAGATGTCCTTCAGTAGACGAAGGGATAAACTGTGGACCATCCCAGCAATAGAATGGGATTCAGTACTATAAAGAAATGAGCTATTAAATCATGCAAAAACATAAAGGAATATTAAATGCATGTAACTAAGTGAAGAAAGTCAACCTGAACATGCTACATGTTATATGATTTCAACTATATGACATTCTGGAAAAGTTATAACAACAGAACCAGTAAAATGTTCAGTGGTTTTAGGGAATAGGGGAGAAAGGGTAGAGGAGAGAGAGAGATAAAAGGGAGAACAGAGATTTTCAGGGTAGTGAAACTCTTCTGTATGAATATAATTGTGGATACATGTCATTGTATATTCGTCAAAGCCCATGGAATGTAAAAACACCAAGAGCGAATCCTAATGTAGACTATGGACTTTGGGTGAAAACATGTTAATATAAACATGTTAATATATGTCCATTGATGGTAACAATTGTATCACTCTGGAAGAGGATTTTGTTAGTGGAGGAGGTTGTACAAGCTTGGAAACAGGTAGTACCTGTAACTCTGTACTTTCACTAAGTTTTTTGTGAACCTAAATCTGCTCTAAAAAACAAAGTCTATTAAAAAAATAATGTATATCAAAGTATTTGTTCAATGTTTTTATCGTGCTTTCAGAAATCATTATCTATTTGTGTACAAAAAGCATCTATTCCTCTAAATCTATTGTAAAGAAAGAGCATATAGTTTTCAAATTTTAACACACCAAATGGTTGGTCATAAGTCTTCCTGATTGTTTGTCTTTGTAACATTATAATATTGTGGTATTATGATGCAAACATTCTTTCAATAGGAAGAAAAGATCATGCCTTATACACATGATTTACTAATTTTTTTTTTTTAAGATCCATTAATCTTGGTACTATTTCTTGGCCAGATAACAATGTAATCTAAGGACACTATTTAGATTAGTAGACTAGTTGACAAGAGAGTATTGTCAAAATAACTGAGGCCTTTTAGTATATAATGGAGAAACGGAGAAAATATATTTATATTTTATATATTTTCATTGCCAAAAGTAGCATTTTCTCCTTGTAACTCTTGCTAGTTTCTACTCTTTGACTAAAAGAAAGATTTGACTAAATAGTAATCTTATAGTTTTTCAACAATATTAAATCTTAGCTTTCAATGGAAAGAATAGTGTAACATTAATTATATCAATTCTCTTCTCTGCCAAACCTCCAAATAGAAAATATGTTCATTCATTTAATCCTGAAACATTTTAAGCACCAAGTATAAGTACGGCACATTTCAACTCCCACAGAAACTCCAAGACAAATATGGCATATTCAGATATGCTTATTATATCAGGGGTACTGAGTAATTAGAGCAAATACTCAACCAATCAGAGCAAAATCTGGCTGGTATGCTGCCTAGTTCTTCCCATAAGGAGTTTACAGTGCAATAGAGAAAGAAACGTAAATGGCTACTATACAAAGGAAAACCTTGAAATGTCCAAATGATGGCATATGTGAAAATAAGCAGGCAGCAGAGAAAGCAGTTAGGAAGTTTTTAGAGAAAAAGCAGCATTTGAGCTGAAAATTAGAAAGGGGGGGGAGGAAAGAAAACATAACACAAATATTAAACATTTGTGGTGTTTAAATATTAAGAAGAGGAAAAAAAATTCTGTTCATAGCTTGAAAATTGCTGATCATCACAGTACATTAAATGAAAAAAAAAAGTGAAGAAAATACACCAGCCTGTTGGAAATGTGCCTTAAGAATGAAAGTAATTGCTTTTCATCATTTCAGGTTTAACATTTGAAAACCATATTTTTTAAATCTATAGTTTCAAGAAAAGATTGTTTATAAACACATACAGAGTAGAGTCCCGTAATACATATATTCGTCAGGATTAGCTCATGCTGCCATATTGAACACAATGAAATTTTCCATTTTACTAACTCAAAAATCTCCTGTGATCCTGAAGGATCCTCAGGGTAGCTCGATGACCCAGCTGACTTCTATTTTGTGGTCCCATCACTTCAACAAGTAGGTTTGAGGGAAGTGGAGATAAGGCTTTTTTTGTGTGTAAAGATTTTATTTATTTATTTGAGAGACACAGAGAGAGAGAGCCTGAGTTGGGGGAGGAGCAGAGGGAGAGGGAGAAACAGAGTACCTACTGCAGGGAGCCTAATGTGGGCTCCATCCCAGGACCCAACCAAAGTCATTTGCTCAACTGACTGAGCTACGCAGGCACCGCCAAAACAAAG
The DNA here is from genome assembly GCF_022355385.1 of Mustela nigripes. Lineage (NCBI taxonomy): Eukaryota > Metazoa > Chordata > Mammalia > Carnivora > Mustelidae > Mustela > Mustela nigripes. The sequence goes on from NC_081557.1 coordinate 194,552,483, forward strand.
TTTTTAATGTGCCTGATCCTGAGGAGACACACTCCACTAACACTCATAATCCTTTGGTCAGAGTAGTAACAATTAGTCACATGATTGACCATGATTTCCATGACCTGGTTGGGTAGGCAGGAAGGAGAGGGGAACCAGATAGTAGTGGTTACTAGTAATGTTTACCACAGAAACACATTCATCACCTCTGTTTCAGCAAGTAAACATGGAAAGTAAACCTATCTGTAACCGAATATACAGAAAATTTGAAAGCTCATGACTTAATCCATGGTCAGAAATGTGCATTCTCCCCTAAAGTTATCTATATTTGATTATAAAAGTGCCAGTTACACAAAAGTTCTTCAGTTGTTTCCTTGGCCGTGCAAGGATATGAACCCTATGTGTCACTTGAAATTTAGGACTCTCTGGCATAAAAATCAAGACAAATAGAGGATATATTTATCGTATTATAAGTGAGGAGCTTTGTGATATTTTTTTCAGCTGTACCACAAAGTCTTATAATTCTTGGGGAAAAAAAAATGGTTAACTTTTCTAGATCAGTTTTTTTAGTCTTATGAAACTTCAATGAAAGAATCACCAAAGTTTAATAATCTCAAACATAACAAAGTTTGGATGACATGATGTATTTTATATTTCCTTTTCTAATTTCTACTTAAGACAACATGTCAAAAAAAAAGTGGTGATTAAAAGAATAAGTTGAACTTGACAAATACTAAAAATTATCCTTCAAGCTTCCCCTCTGATCTTTTTTAAGTGACTTTTTTTTAAATGAAAGCACTTATTAAAGGAGATACTTCTTATACTGTGAAAATTAAGACAAGCTAGAGTTGGATCCTAGATGGAGTTACTTTGTTCACAATCAAATTGTTTGGCTAAAAAAAATAATAATAACAACCTAGTTGTTTCAGTAGTTATTCTTGAATATTTATATACATGGAGAAGTCATTGGTAATCTTTGGAAACCATTTATTTCAAATAACAAGCATGTTATATTATTTCAGAGTATTGTAAGTTCTTTGAACATTTAAAAGTCTTCATAAGAAATCTTTTTTTTTTTACAAGTGCTAAATAATATGTTTATATGAATACATCATCTACAGATATATTTCAATACAGCATTTCAGAATCAGGTAGTTCATTTAACATAGCACACTATTTTTTCAGACTAAGGATAGAAAGGAAGAGGTGCTAAGAGAGACAAGCTTTCCTTATGTTATGGGGAGAAATAAGCCTGTGAAGCTAAAATGGTACCTAAGAAAGGATATTATTTATAGAAGCTAGAATATGAAAGGAAATGGCAGGAGATGTCAAAATTGATTGAAACACGCAACCTTGACAGCTCTGAAATTTGCAGGTTGAATACCTGCCACAATTTGTGAATGATCCTCTATATTCTTAAACTGCTTGGTTTAGTAGCACTGTGATAGAAATGGATGAGAGAAGTCAGGAAACTATAAGCCATATACAAGTTCTATTTCATTCCCAAGACTTATCACAATATATGTTATTCTATAATAATAATAAAAAAAAAGACCTGGAGAAGTATATATTGATGTTGATCAGAAATTTCACCTTTGGAAGCTATTCTTTTTGTTACACATAAAGAATTTCAAAATGTAAACACCTCCAAGAATTTTTTTTTTTTTACACTGAGGTGTTCTCTTATAATGCAAGTCATATGTACATGAATATATATTCTTTTATTAAATGTATTTGTTTACCTGCTATTAGGGTAGTTGGATATTGTGTATATGTGTATGTCTGTGCATGTCTGTGTGTAACAGTTAAACTTTTTGCTCAATGTATGGTAATGAAGAATTTTTGGCTGCTTTATTAAATAAAATTGGCTAAATTGCAGAATGCTCTAAATAACCAAGCAAGAAAGTAATAAACAAATATTGCCAAATGAAAATGCACAGACAATGGTTAGACTCTCTTGGCTAGTTGGGGGTAATATGGGCTAAATAAAGCCACCCTCTTTTCAAGAGTCTGGATACAAATAGATCCGAAGTAAAATTTCTTGATTTCAATGAAGTTAAAACAAGATAAATAGTAAACTAGCAAGAATCTTCCACTGATGTAGAAACATTCTTTTCAGTCTAGCAAAATCCAAATCCCACCATTCTCACCCAACATTTGTATTTTTTAAACACACACACAACCATGCACAGTATCTCAAGTACAGAAAAATCTAACTATAGTTATTTTAGTTAATACACTATTGTAGAATATACATTTATATTGATAGTAGAGTTATTTAAATTTAGTTAGTATTTTCTCCTAAGATAATGCCAAAAATTATGCATTTCAAGACACTGAACATCTGAACATGTTCTCTCTTTGTAAATATTAAGACCACAATGGAGACTTTGTTAAAAACATACATTTTGTTGAAATAAATTGAGAAATTACTAGTCCCTAAACAATATTCCCAAAAGAAACTACCTCTAGGGATTCTGCATGGCTCAGTCAGTTAAGTTTCCAACTCTCGGTTTTCAGTTCAAATCATGATCTCACAGCTGTGGGATCAAGCCCCATGTCAGGCTCTATGTTCACTGGGGAATCGGCTTTCTTTCCCTCTCCCTCTCTTTCTCATTCACTCTCTCTCTCAAATAAATAAATAAAATCTTTAAAAAATATAAAGTAACTCTAAAGGAAATATACAAAATATTTACGATTAATATGAAAGATAACAAACCATAATATTCTCCTTTTTTTCTTTCCAGTTATTTTCCAGAATGGGAACAAAGAGGAATGTTGACTTAAAAAAAAAAAAAATCTTGAAAATATGGTGACTGTCTTATGACATTGAGAGACAGGAAAAAAAAATGGGTTCCAATGCATATGTTTAATTGATAAAGAGTAAGTGTTAGTGAATAGCCCAATCCCATCTAAACACCAAGTTTAATTATTCTGAGAAATAAGTTTGATTCTCCCACCACCATCAGCACCACTACCACCAAAAACATGCCCTGATCTAATCACTACCCAAGAATAGAACTCATTGTTCCACTTAAATAGGAAACAGAGGAGGAAACCCTGGTAAGTTAAGAGAAATACTTTAGTACTTTCTTATAGGGAAAACATATACATTTTTTTTATTCACATGGGATATGCATCCTTGCTTTGGTATCTGTTTATCAATCTTAATGTATTATAGTGTGCCACCCCAAACACTCCCAAATCACATACCACAATACCTTGATTGTGCTTTGTCATTCTATTCTCTCTCTTATTATATTTCAACATTACCACTCCCTTTTCACAGAGAAGCACAGGGCCTATATAACACAATAATTGTAACTGTATTTATATAGTTATATAAATATATAAGTTTATATTTATATTATATATATTTATATAGAGCCAAGTACAGTACTTGACAAATATCAAACTCTCCAAGGTCTTTTGAATAATTGGAAAAAGGAATGTACGAATGTGATAGCTCCAGATTGTGTAGTGTTTGCTAAAAGTAATTTCTGACTGAAATAAACTCTCTATATACAAATTATATTGAAATATTTCAATGTGATCTAAGAGGTATCCAAATTACTGGTATAAACTGTCAGAGAAGTGAAAGAAAAAAATCATAAAAGTTATATAAAACTAAATATGCAGAATATATCAGAAATATCTTTGTGATCAGTACCAGTTTTTTGTTTTACATAAAAGTTAAACTGCAGTTCATTTTGTTTATTTATTTATTTATTTTTTAAATTTGTTTATCTTGAGAGAGAGTGTGTGAGTAAGTGTGTTGGGGGAGGTCCAGAGGGAGAGGGAGAGAGAGAAATTCAAGCAGACTCCCCTTTGAGATTGGAGCCTAACAAAGTGCTTGATATCAAGACCTGTGATAATGACCTGAGCCAAAACAATAATTGGAAGTTTAACTGACTGAGCCACCCAGGTGCCCCTGCATTTTTTTTTTTAAACAAAATGACCTAAATATGGAAGAATAATGGTATGGTAGAAAAGGGATATTATTTGAAACCAGTTGACCTGATTTTAAATTTCATATTTGCTGTTTTGTTGCTTTGTGACCATGGGGAAGTTAGATACACTCTCAAGCTCGATTACCTTGTAGTGAAAACTGGTATATAATATTGCTATTTTAATGAAAAAATGTTTGAACACAGTGCTCACATTTGGAAGACACTGGCAATAGATGGTCTCTCTATTAAGTTGTTATACTCTACTTTCCTTCAGAGGACAATTAATTGATTTATTTAATTTCTTAATTCAAATGTGAGATAACCAAAATCTGACAGAGAACTAAGTATGCACTATTGAGAAAATATTTTAAAACTCAAAACTCAGTTTCATATAAACTAAGGACAAAGGATTCAAATCTACCTATTTCATGAAGATACCATGAAGATCAAATTAAGGCAGATAAGTGAGTGACTTTGAAAGTTATATTAGTATTAAATACAAATTAAGTTAAGACTGAAACTGTGATTCAATATCAAACTAAATAAAGATGCAAGGAAACTGGAATAATACAATTTCACTGGGTGATCTTTCTGTTAAATTTGTTATATTACTCATTTATCAGATTAATGTATATTTGAAATAACAAATTCCTGTCCAAACCTATAAAATCAAATAAATATTTATTTAGATATTAATAAATGAACATTCAAATTATTCAGTAGTTTAAGGAGTGGAGATATAAATATTATAAGAATGCAAGGCATAATGGATTATAAGAATTCTATATTAACAAAGGACAAATTATGAGCATGTCAATATAAATACAAAGAGTTAAGATAACAGGTAGAGGAATAAGTTGGAGTGAGGTACAGAAACTAGAAACTTTCAAAATGCTGCTAGTTCCAGACCCATAACATGTAGTTGACTTGTAAGTCTGTGGGAGAAGGTTTGTCTCAAACACAAGAAGTGTTCTCAAAATCAGTGACACTGGGGGGCACAGGATGTGAGGGAAAATGCGGTAGGTGGAACATAGCATTAGTCATGGTCAGTAACTCTTGTGTAAAGAGTGAATTGGTGACCAATGTCTTCCTGTAGAGCAATGTTTTCATTAATGGAAATAAATATGAGAAGCATAACCTAGATTTGAACAAGAAAGGATGGCAGGAAGCATCATCTTATAAATGAACTACAGAGAAACTGAAGAACAATATGTATCTATAGCTAAATTTTCATATGAAATGGGTGCTGGATTTTAGATGCCTGGAGATTTTCATGTAAAAAAGAAAAGTAATCATTAAGTATGTAAAAAGTGCATTTCTTATTACAAACAAAGTATGGAATGATCACGATACCCTTGTTAATAATTTCAATCATGAATTACAGCAATTCTAACAAGCTTGCATAGAGATTTTTCATTTTGCCATCATCTTGTTTTGCTGTGATTGTTCTTTTTTTATGGTGAAATTGTACTACAGCAAATTATTGGAAGATAGTAACTTTATTACATATGCATTAAAGAAATTAGCCATATACCTGAAATGAAGTTTGCCATGGAGATAGAAGCTCTCTTAATCTCTAAACATTTAAAATCTCTCATTTATATGATTCTTTCACCAATTACTAAGTTATTACTTATTGATTCACTTTATTAAAGACACTGAAACTTTAAAATTACTCAAGATTCTGAGACCATTAAAATCCCCATTTATTAGCAATGATAGGAGGAAGGAGGAAAGAGTTTGTCACTTTCTCCAAAAAATATTAATTTGTGGCATCATTCTTCTTTTTCCCTCAAATAAGCATCCAGTTTCTAGAAGAATTCTAAGCAATAAAGTTTTATTTTAACTTTTTCTTTTTTTCTTTTATTTTTTTAAAAAAATTTATTTATTTATTTGACAGAGAAAGAGAGGGATCACAAGTAGGCAGAGAGGCAGGCAGAGAGAAAGGAGGAAGCAGGCTCCCTGCTGAGCAGACAGTCCAATGTGGGTCTTGATCCCAGGACCCTGAGACCATGACCTGAGCCGAAGGCAGAGGCTTAAACCACTGAGCCACCCAGGTGCCCCTTTCTTTTTCTTTTTTTTTTTTTTTTTAAGACTTATTTATTTTTCAGAGTGAGAGAGCAAGAACACAAGCAGGACAGCAGCAGGCAGAAGAAGAAGCAGGCTCTCTGTCAAGCAAGCAGTCCAGCATAGGACTCAATTGCACAGCCCCAAGATCATGACCTGAGCCAAAGGCAGATGCTTAACTGACTGAGTCACCCAGATGTCCCTGGACTCACTTTTTTTTCAAAAAAGAGACTGACTTTCCCTTTACATTCCCTATCCCAGTGTCCCTCCTTGGGAAAATGAGGAGGCAGTGATCTCAATCTTATCAACATTCCTCTCCTGATTGGAAACTTGCCCTAAAGATAATTTAGTCTGATTTTCCCTCTTGCTAGAGACGAGGGAATGAAGCCCTCAAAATCTCAAGGAATTATAGGTGTTTAATGAAGAAATGAGGGCAGAACATCAGTTTCCCTGCTAATCCAGCTTATTTTTATTGTATTTTCCTGCTTTTCTTTTCTTTTATTTTAATTTTTCAGTGTTCCAAAATTCATTGTGTATGCACCATACCCCAGCATGCAATACATGCCATCCATAATACCTAACACCAGGGTCACCCATCCCCCCCAAGCCCCTCCCTTCCAAAACCCTCAGTTTGTTTCTCAGACTCCACAGCCTCTCATGGTTCTCGTCCCTCTCCAATTTCCCTCAATTCACTTTTCTTTTCCTTCTCCTAATGTCCTCCATGTTATTCCTTATGCTCCAAAAGTAAGTGAAACCATATGATAATTGACTTTCTCAGCTTGATGTATTTCACTCAGCATAATCTCCTCCAGTCCCATCCATGTTGATACAAAAGTTGGGTATTCATCCTTTCTGATGGCTGAATAATATTTCATTGTATATATGGACCACATCTTCTTTATTCATATGTCTGGTTAAGGGTATCTCATCTCTTTCCACAGTTTGGCAATTGTGGACACTGCTGCTGTGAACATATGGCCCTTCTTTTCACTACATCTGTATCTTTGGTGTAAATACCCAGTAGTGCAATTGCAGGGTCATAGGGTAGCTCTATTTTTAATTTCTTAAGGAATCTTCACACTGTTTTCCAAAGTAGCTGCACCAACTTGCATCCCCACCTACAGTGTAAGAGGGTTGCCCTTTCTCCACAACCTCTCCAACATTTGTTGTTTCATGTTTTCCAAAGTGGCTGCACCAACTTGCATCCCACCAACATTGCAAAAGTGTTCCTCTTTCTCCACATCCTCTCCAACATATGTTGTTTACTGTCTTGTTAATTTTGGCCATTCTAACTGGTGTAAGGTGGTATCTCTCTCATTGTGGTTTTGATTTGAATCTCCCTGATGGCTAATGATGATGACCATTTGTTCATGTGTCTGTTAGCCATTTGTATGTCTTCTTTGGAGAAGTGTTTGTTCATGTCTTCAACCCATTTTTTGACGTGATTATTTGTTTTGTGTGTGCTGAGTTTGAGGAGTTCTATTTAGATCTTGGAAATCAGCCCTTTGTCTGTAGTGTCATTTGCAAATATCTTCTCCCATTCCGAGGGTTGCCTCTTTGTTTTGTTGACTGCTTCTTTTGCTGTGCAGAAACTTTTGATCTTAATGAAATCCCAAAAGTTCATTTTCACTTTTGATTCCTTTCCATTTGGAGACATGTCTTGAAAGAAGATGCTGTGGACGAAGTCGAAGAGGTTACTGCCTATTTTCTCCTCTAGGATTTTGATAGATTCCTGTCTCATGGTGAGGTCTTTTTTTTTTTTTAATTTTTTATTTTTTATAAACATATATTTTTATCCCCAGGGGTACAGGTCTTTTATCCATTTCAAATTTATTTTTGTGTATGGTGTAAGAAAATGGTAGAGTTTCATTCTTCTCTACATAGCTGTCCAATTTTCCCAGCACCATTTATTGAAGAGACTGTCTTTTCTCTGATGGATATTTTTTTCCTGCTTTGTTGAAGATTATTTGACCATCAAGTTGAGGGTCCATATCTGGGCTCTCTACTCTGTTCCACTGGTCTTTGTGTCTGTTTTTGTCCCAGTACAATGCTGACTTAGTGATCACAGCTTTGTAGTAAAGCTTGAAATCATGAAACATGGTGCCCCCAGCTTTGTTTTACTTTCTCAGCAGTTCCTTAGCAATTCAGGGTCTCTTCTGGTTCCATCAAATTTTAGGATTGTTTGTTCCAGCTCTTTGAAAAATGCCAGTGGAATTTTGATCTGGATGGCATTGAAAGTATACATTGCTCTGGGCAGTATAGACATTTTAACAATGTTTATTCTTCTAATCCATGAGAATGGAATGCTCTTCCATCTTTTTGTGTCTTCTTCAATTTCTTTCATGACTCTTTTGTAGTTCCTTGAGTACAGATCCTTTACCTCTTTGGTTAGGTTTATTCCCAGGCATCTTATGGTTCTTGGTACTATAGTAAATGGAATCAATTCTCTCATTTCCCTTTCTATATTTTCACTGTTAGTGTATAAGAAAGAAACTGATTTATGTAAACTGATTTTCTATCCTGCCACATTACTTAATTGTTGGAGTTCTAGTAGTTTGGAAGTGGATTTTTTTTTTTTTTTTGGTTTTCCATATAAAGTATCATGCCATCTGCAAAGAGAGAGAGTTTGACTTCTTCTTTGCCAGTTTGAATAAATTTTATTTCTTTTTGTTTTCTGAATCCTATTGCTAGGACTTCTAGTACTATGTTGAACAACAGTGGTGAGAGTGGGCATCCTTGTTGTGTTCTGGATGTCAAAGGGAAGGCTGTCAGCTTTTCTCCATTGAGAATGATATTCACCTTGGGATTTTCATAGATAGAGTTTATGAAATTGAGGAATATTCCCTCTATCTCTATACTTTGAAGTATTTTATTCAGGAACAGATGCTGTATTTTGTCAAATGCTTTTTCTGCATCAATTGAGAGGACCATGTTGTTCTTCTCTCTTCTCTTATTGATTTGTTCTTTTACATTGATTTATTTGCAAATGTTGAACAACCCTTGCATCCCCGGGATAAACCCCACCTAGTCATGGTGGATAATCTTTTTAATGAACTGTTGGATCCTGTTTGCTAGGATCTTGTTGAGAATCTTGGCATCCATATTCATCAGGGATATTGGTCTGAAATTCTCCTTTTTGAAGGGGCTTTTGCCTGGTTTGGGGATCAGGGTTATGTTGGCTTCATAGAAAGAGTCTGGAAGTTTTCCTTCTGTTTCTTTCTTTTTTTTTTTTTTTTAACAATTTCAGAAGAATAAGTATTATTGCTTTTTTGAATGTTTGGTTGAATTCCCCAGGAAATCCCTCAGGTCCTGGGCTCTTGTTTTTTGAGAGGTTTTTGATCACTGCTTCAGTCTCATTACTAGATGTTTGTCTACTCAGGTTGTCATTTTCTTCCTGTTTCAGTCATGGAAGTTCACAGGTTTCCAGGAATGCATCCATTTCTTCTAGGTTGCTTAACTTACTGGCATATAACTGTTGATAATAATTTCTGATGATTGTTTCTATTTTCTTGGTGTTAGTCATGATCTCTCTCCTCTCATTTATAATTTTATTAATTTAGGTCCTTTCTCTTTTCTTTTGGATTAGTTTGGTCAGTGGTTTATCAATCTTATTGATTCTTTCAAAGTACCAGCTTTTAGTTTTACTGATGTGTTCTACTGTGTCTCTAATTTCTATCTCATTGATCTCTGCTTTAATCTTGATTATTTCCATTCTTGTGTGTGGGGTTGGCTTAATTTGTTGTTCATTCTCTAGTTCTTTAAAGTGTAAAGAAAGCTGGTGTATTCTGGATTTTTCAATTTTTTTTTTTTTTTTGAAGGAAACTTCAATGCTATGTATTCCCCCTTAGGACTGCCTTTGCTGTATCCCATAGGCTTTGGACCAATGTGTCTTCATTCACATTTGTTTCCATGAATTGTTTCAGTTCTTTGATTTCCTGGTTGATCCAAACATTCTTGAGCAGAATGGTCTTTAGCTTCCAAGTGTTTGAATTCCTTCCAAACTTTTTCTTGTGGTTGAATTCCAGTTTCAAAACATCGTGGTCTGAGGATATACAGGGAATAATATCAATCTTTTGGTATCGGTTGAGCCCTGATTTGTGACCCAGTATGTGGTCTATTCTGGAGAATGTTCCATGTGCACTCTAGAAGAATGAGTACTCTGTCGTTGTAGTGTGGAATGTTCTGTATATATCTATGAGATCCATCTGATCCAATGTGTCATTCAAAGCTCTTGTTTCTTTATTGATTTTCTGCTTGGATGATCTATCTATTACTGAAAGTGGTGTATTAAGATCCCTACATGTATTCATATAAATATGACTCTTTTTGATTAACATATGGCTTATGTAGTTGGCTGCTCCTATATTGGGTGCATAAATATTTACAATTGTTAGGTCTTATTGTGGATAGACCCTTTAAGAATGATATAGTGTCCTTCTGTATCTCTGACTATAGTCTTTAGCTTAAAATATAATTTATTTGACATGAGAATAGCTACTCCAGCTTCCTTTGAGGCCCATTGGCATGAAAGATGTTTCTCCCTCCCTACACTTTCAGTCTAGATGTATCTTTAGGCCCAAATGTGTTTCTTGAAGACAGCATATGCAAGGGTCCTGTTGTTTTATCAATTCTGTAACCCTGTGCCATTTTATGGGAGCATTTAGGCCATTCACATAGAGAGTGATTTTTGAAAGATAAGTTTTTATTGGCCTCATATTGCCTGTTAATTCCTTGTTTCTATAGACTGTCTCTGTACATTTCTGTTCTATGTCACTCTTGGGTTCTTTCTTCTTTTATAGAATCCCCTATTAATATTTACTGTAGTGCCAGCTTGGTGATCACATACCCTTTAAAACCTTCCCAGTCTTGGAAGCTCTTTGTATCTCTATCCATTTTGAATGTCAGCCTTGATGGATAAAGTATTGGCTGCATGTTCTTCTCAGTTAGTGCCCTAAACATGTCTTGCCAGCACTTTCTGGCTTGCCAGATTTCTGTGGATAGGTTTGACATTATTCTGAGGGTCCTTCCTTTGTACATAAGGAATATCTTCCCCCTACCTGCCCTTAAGACCTCTTTCCTGGAATTATGATTTGTGAATTTCACAATTAAGTGTCTGGATGTCTTTCTGTACTTGTTGATCTTGGGATGGATCCTTTCTGCCTCTAGGACACAAACACTTGTTCCATTCTTTAGCGACATTTTCATCCAGAATTTGTTCAACTATATTTCTAGTCTTCTCCTTTTCTCCACCCTGTCAGGGATCCCAATAATTCTTATGTTGGAATGGTTCATGGTGTCACTTATCTCCCTAATTCTGTTTTCATGGCTTCTAAGCACTTTGTTCCAGGTCTCCTCCTGGTCCTTCTTTTCTATCAGTTTGTCTTCTAGATCACTAATTCTACCTTCTCCCTCAGTTACCCTAACTGTTAGAGTATTTAGATTAGATCATATCTCATTTATAGCATTTTTAACTTCTTCCAGATCAGCTCTCACTTCTGCCCTTAGAGATTCTATGCTGTCACTAATGGTCTTCTCCAACCTAGCCATTGCCTGGATAATTGTTACCTTGAATTCCATTTCCAACATACTGTTTATGTCCATATCCAATAGTTCTGTGGCAGAGGGCACAATCTCTGAATTTTTCCTCTGTTGGTTGTTCCTCTTCCTAGTCATTTTGGTGAGAGGTGGTTGAGGGAATGTATAGCTGAGTATATCAACCACAATCCAGGCAAGGTGCACCGAGGAAAGTTTCAGAGCAATCAGAAGTCACCACCAAGAAGAAAGAAAAAAGAAAAAAAAAGTGAGAGAGGAAAGGAAAAAAGAAAGAGAGAGAGAGAGAATGAGAGAGAGAGAATGAAAACCCAGTCAAGATGAACCCCAAAAGATTTATGGGGTACATAAATAAGAATTAACAAACAAAAAGACCGAAAAAAGTAAAAGATGAACAAAAGAGAAAAACCCAGCCAAAATGAACCCCAAGTATAAGATTTATATAGTACTAGAACAAAAACAAATACGCAGAAACATTAACAGAAGAATACGGTGGGGGGGTGGTTATAAATCCTCAATGTGGGCAAGGAAGGTTATTTTGGTTCTTTCTGGGTGTATCTTATTATATTTGTCAAAGGACTCAACTTTCCAGTGAAACAGGGAAATTAAAACTGGATTAATATTGAATAGGGAAAAAGGATTACCTTGAAGCTTTTATATATATGAATATTAAAAAAAGAAAAAGAAAAAGAGGTATATGTATGAAAAAAGTTTAAGTTAAAAAATTATTATGGAATATGTTGTATTAAACCTCTTGTTGTAATGATAAGTAGGTTTAAAAATTTAAAAGAACAAGAATCATGAAAGAAAGGTAGGAAGGAAAAAAAAAGAAAGAATCAAAGAAAGAATCTATGAAATATACAGGTTTGGGGGTAATACTGGAAGTCTAATATATTGTTTTCCCCTGATGTTGGAGTTTTACAGTTTTATGGGGACCCTGTCTGGGTTGTCCTCTTGTTATTCTGGCTTGTGTTCTGGGGGAGGGGGCTGCCACATTGTTTTTTAGTCAATGTTGCTTGGGTTGAGTTGTTCTGCCCCCTATCAAGGGGTTGAGCTCTGTGGAAACTGGTTTTTCAGGCTTTTGTTCTCTTGAGGTTTTGTTCTCTGCTGGCTTTTTGTGGTTTTTCAGAGGTTTAGTGGAAAGTAAACTGTTCCATACCCAGACCTCTGCCTCATAGAGAAGCCTCAGACTGCTCCTCTCTGGGTGGTCCAGAACACAGAGACTCCCCCTCTGCAAACTCTCCTGAACACTGCAACCTTCCACAGGTGGTGTACACCCCCAGACACCTCTCAGAGGTCTCCTTAGGTCCCCACTTGTCTCTGCACCCCCATGTCACTAAAACCACAATTGATATTGGTCCAGGCGAACCTGAACCCTGGTGACTGCTGTGGCCAGGACTCCTGTCTGGGGTTCATGCCCACACTGGGTACACTGACACCTGGCAGAGGCACAAGCCATGGAAAGCTGAGGGCTGAAAGACTCTGACTGGATATCGTGCTGGCCTCTCTTGGGCGGGGTCGGTAGTGTACCCAGTCCAAGTGGTGGTGCAAGCAGGGGAAAATTGCAGGCTCAGGGGCCACAGACTGGAAGCCCTACTGGACTCTGTCTGTCATGGGTGGTCACCAGCAGTGACCATCCTGGGACTATGGGCTTAGGTCCATGCCCATGACCACCCAGTTCTGCCAGTTGTCCCTTAAGATCTTTTGCTCCTTTTGAGTGCTTTTAAACAGACTCCAAGTTAATGCTGGTCCCCTAACACAGGGCACTTTTGTATAGGAGTATTACTTTCCAGTGGGTCACTTCTGGTTGCCCCTCCTCCTTCTGTTTATCCTCCAATATCAGTCCCAGCATTCCCATTCCACTTCACTGATGTCTTCTGCCCCCATAGAGATCCATAAGTGTATAATCTTACATCTTAGGCTTATTTCATGGGGGTTCAGAGTGTTCTGGTAGATATTTAGCTCACATTAGGACGGGTTGAAACAGGATCTCCTACTTCTCTGCCATCTTGCCCCTCCTCTGTCATTTAACTTTTTAATGCAGATATTTTTATACAATGTTACAAAAACAATATATAAATTACTTATATTCACACAAACATCTGGATACCTACAAAGTTATTTTTTGTGAAGGTGGTCATTTGAAAAATGAAGCACAGATGCTTACATAAATTGGTACCCGTCTAAGGAAATCATTAGCCTTTTTAACCAAAATGAAAACAAAAATTGGTAGTCTGGTTTAAGGAAAAGATTTTTTTTTAATTTTTTAAAAAGATTTTATTTATTTATTTGACAGACAGAGATCACAAGTAGGCAGAGAGGCAGGCAGAGAGAGAAAGGAAGGGAAACAGACTCCCTGCTGAGCAGAGAGCCCGACACGGGGCTCGATCCCAGGACCCTGAGATCATGACCTGAGCTGAAGCAGAGGCTTAACCCACTGAGCCACCCAGGCGCCCCAAAGGAAAAGATTTTTATCACTGTTGTCTCAGTAGAGAAAAATCAGAAAGATAAATAGGCAACAAAAATAACTTCTCTGTACATAAAGTAACAATTGAATCTAATTATTTTCATTATTATTTAAAAAATGCCAAATTTTTTAATAGACAAGTAAAACTATACTACAAATTACAGTTATGGTGAATATATTATTTATTATATTATTTAAGGTATGCAATCCTTGCAAGATACATTTTATTGAGTTATTTTAAATCACATTAACCCAAAAGACTAAAAATGAATAATCTACTGCATTATAAGTTAGCCTCAAAAATCAAACTTAGAAACAAACCTTGTTGTTATGGAAAGATGCAGGAAAAGTGACTTTCATCTTAATGCCTTCTATATTTGGTGGAAAGTAGAAAATTCAGTTTTCTAGTCTACACTCCTAAGATTTTACAATCATTCATTGTTTGAGGAATGTGATTCCATATTCTGAGATCTGACTGCTGACAGCTCTAGGTCTCACTCTCCCTCTTCCTCTCGTGTCCTAGAACTGATCAAGCTCATAAGAAGACCTGGGTGGTCCCTCCTTTGGTGCAAGTTAGGGATTCAAATCATGCAAGCTCCTTCATACTGAATCCCCATGCTGACATCACTCTCTAAACCACAGTAAAAATCCAGGCCTTCTTCTTTCCTTGCTTTTTCAAACCATTTTGAAACTGCTTGGGAGACTTGTCTCTTCTGCCAGAGATCTCAATAACATTTATCACATTAATTTGTTTCTAGGACATCAATTGTGATAGAAACTGAGGATTGAAAATGTGGTTAAGAATGGTCTTAATTCTTAAGGGTTCACAGTCTGTGAGATCAATGGTAGGTAAACATATAATTCAATAGAGATACAAAAATTATGGTAGGGAGAAGCCCAAAGTAAGGTCTCAAATGTGAGAAAAAATCTAGAAATAATTAAATGAAACTTTGAGTTTGGAAAAGACTTCTTGGATGAATGACTTAAGTTTTAAAGGATAAATAAGAGTTGGCCACATAAAGAATTACTGCAGCATTACTTCAGGAAAATGGAATATTATACAAGAAAAATATGGTGGCTTTGTTTGAAGAAGCAAAATCTAGTAATTTATCATGGAAAAATAGAAAGTCCATTTAAAAAAAATAATAGTAGAAAATAAAGTCACTTAATTAGTACAAAAATGAGTATCTTGTAAATTCGCCTTTTAAGTTTAGATTTTATGACTATTGTTGTTTTCAGTATTATCCCATAAACTACATAATTAGGACTCCATTGTACTCCACAGCTTGTCTTCTAGTACCCAAAACATTCTTAATAATTATGCTGCCTATAGTTCAGAAAAAAAAATACAACTAGCCCATTTTTACTCCATGTTGTGACTAAAAAAGCAATAATTCTTGATCTGCCAAATTGACCAATTCAGATATACCTTAGGTTGTACATATTAAAATACTTTAATTCTTATTTATAAGTACTGTCTTAATCTATAAAATAGATCCAGGATTATCTTTCCCATTCCCTAGTCAAAATAGTCAGAACTGTTGAGGTATAATTGAAGTATAAACTTGATTTGCCTATCCCTATTGGGTCCTCTTCTACTAGTTATATACCTTTTTGCAGCTAATCATAAACATATCACTTGCTATGTTCAATGATATGTAAGCAGAAGTGATATGTGCTTTTTTAAAATATGAGGCTTTTTTGATAAGCAGACCTAAAATGTTATAGATCTAAAAGGGAAAGTTAATGGATGGCTTAGCCTCCCTCATTCTAACTGCTAAATTGCTGCAGTACAGATGATTGACCAGGAGATCCAGAAGGCTTACAGTGAGTGAGAAATATGTCTCACTCATTAAGCCATTTAGATTTCAATGTGAAGTCACTGGTATTTTAGAGTTTGTTATATTAGTACAATCGGTAGCTATCAGTGAATGTAATTTGTAAAAATATCAAAATAATCACATATTGAATTTAATAACTAACAATAAGAAAACAATAATGATAAAGATATGATAATAATGCTGATATTAACTGGTGATATCTTCTTAAATGTATGCATATAAACACTCTTTATTCATACTTTTAAGAAACATTTAGTTTATTTCTAACATAAGCATGATATTCAGTGTATATTACCTATTGAAGTTTCTGTAGCAAATAATAAAGAAAAACCTTGTCTCTAGGTTGTTATGGTCTAGGTGATGAAGAAACCATAAGGGAGTTGTTGTTTTATTTTTTTTTAAATGCAGGATTTAAAAGAATAGGAAGTATTTGTATGTAATACTATTATGTAAAAGCTTATCAATAAAATGGCATTTGGTCTATGTCAGGTTTTTAATATTATGTTCATGTACCAAACTTCTGAACCCACTCTTTGAGAAATGACTGACCATATAAAATAGATGTAACTATTGAATACCTTTCTCTGGTCATCCTCCTAGTCATCTTATTTGGACATAAACTCTTACAAGCAAATTTTATTAAAATTAGATAGCAATAAATGGAAACTTGTTTTTCATTTTCCTTCAATATCTACATACATAGATCCTTCACTTCAAGTATCATCTCAAACGTCACCCCTTCATAAAAGACTAATTTCAGCAACTTTATTTTTCTTTTTCAAATTAATAACTGACATATCATATTGTTTTTAAATATGTTTATTATTATTTATGTCTTCAATTTGAATGCAAACTCTATGAAGGTAGGTAGTTTGTTTTATATGATATCATACCTCTAGCTTTAGTTCAATCCTTGGCATGTAATATTTATTGAGTGAATTAATAAGTGAAAGAATAAGAAATATCTGTAAAGAATATTTTCTGAGCCTTTTTCTTGGAGGTTAAAATTATATCATTCCCTACCTTCAGTGACTAATACTGTAAATCTACAGGGTACATTTTACTTCTTTTTCAAACAAGAATAAACTAGAAGTGAAATATATGAAGATGTTTTTGGCTAACATATCTCACAACGCAGAGTACTAACCACTATATGATCACGGCCTGGCTAACATATCTCAATAGGTATCACAATGTTTCTTTTCAATATCCTTCTATATTTCATATGAATGGCAAGATAGAAACGGACAAATTGGGCTTTCCTCCTCACCCCCCCATCACGGACTCTGCAACCCTGAATCAAATAAAAGCAGTATTTTCTGGGTAGTTTGAAAACACAGCTGGAACTGTTTACTCTCTAGACGAGTTTTGATTACAAATAGTAAAATTTGTTTCTCTTTTCCAGTCTTCTTAAATAAAGCAGATGAGTGACATCAATGAAATGAGTCAGGAAAGTAAGTAGGAGTAGAGCAGAAATAATAGCCCTGGAGTTACTCTTATTGTTTTACTTATTTTGGGACTAAGTATAATATAAACTAAGAGGACAAACTTGAACAAGCTAAACATTGAATAATAACCTTTTTTTTCTTCACTTTTCTATTAGTTGTATGCATCATGTGACTTAAGAGGGAAGATGAATTCTCTATCATTTAAGCCCCTTGGTTTGAACTCCAGAGGGACATATTTAGGTTATCTATGAGCTAACGAGTTCAGTTTATAGATATTTGAGGAACTAAGGAAAAAATATACCTCTCTCAGGAGTTTTCATAGAGAATTGGGAAATCTAGACACCAACAAATTCTAGTAAGTCAATACTAGTTGTAACATACCATTTGGAATAGGCAATAATTTTCTTATCAAATATTCATTTTGCCTAGAATTTCCTACCCTAATGAATCATGATCTCTATTTGTCTTGATATCTTTTATCTTCCTATTCCATTAATCACTAATTATATATTTTTTCTTCTACCTTCCTTCCACCTTTTTACTTTTCATAGCTTCTACATTTATGGATCCTTGACTTTTTACTGTCTGTCTTTCAAACCGTAGTCTCTCAGTAAAGACAATAATTAATTTGGCTGGCTAGCTACTAACCAGGTGTACTTCATGTATTGGTGAGGGACTCTATGTCCCACTGATGGCCGTCTAACATACATGTGACTATTTTTTTCTTTAACAGAATGCTGATCCCAGATATTCCCTCTGCTGATGTAACCATCATCATCATAATAATAACCATACTAACCATAATCAGAAGTTGATTAAATAATACAAAGCAGACTAACTTACACAGAAGTAGCCCTACTGAAGAGAACTCAGTGGTTTCACAACTGTTTTCATATCAGGATGTCAAATTGGTCACCAATAACTTTAAAACTAATCAAATCAGAAAACCAATTTCAGATTTTGGCCTTAGGACATTTTCCCTCACCCCATTCCTTAAACCACTTCTAGTATTATTATTGGTGTCTCAGTTTAATCAAGAAAATAGAATCATTATAAGCAATTTAGGAATCATAGTCACATGGGAAGTACAACCTAAAGGAAATATATAAAGGCCTAGGAAAATGTCTGGGAAGTTTAGTCACATATTTGGAGAAAATTTACTAAGGACTTCATACGGAAAAAACAAGAGTGATGAACCCAGAGATCATGAAGCCATCAGAAAAACCACTATATCTGGCTGCTAGGACCACAGGTCTAGAGATCATGGGGAAATCTGAAAAACTACCAGATCTGATCACTGCCACAACCTTCTTAGAATGACATTTGTTTCATTTCTGCTTTGCAAATTTTATACCTGTGTCCTCATTAGCAAACTCTAATCTAGAGCTGCACAGGAAAAACCATTCTAGAAATCTTAGGAAGGAATCAGTGGCAGTGCTGAGTTAACCACAGACTATCCAGCACAGATGTTCTGTGGTGTTCTGTGGATCTGCGTATTTCTCTTGGGGTTAAGGGAAAATTAGGAATTAGTTTTCTAAAATAAATCAAAGTGAAGAGAAAGAGTATTAATTTCAGATGAGCAAGAAACTCTAAAATATGCCTCTTAAAAATATTTATTTTTGTAATCTATCACTTTAACAGACTAAAAAGAAAAATCACATGATCATATTAATAGATGCTGAAAAAGCAATTGAAAATGTCTAACACTAATTCATGATTTAAAAAAAAAATCTTGGGGCACCTGGGTGGCTCACTAGCTAAGCAATTGCTTTCAGTTCAAGTCATGATCCCAGGATCCTGGGATTGAGCCCCACATAGGGCTCCCTGCTTGATGGGTAACTTTCTTCTCCCTTTCCTCCCTGTTCATTCTCTGTCTCTTGCTATCTCTCTCTCTAAAATAAAAATGAATTAAATATTTTTTTAAAATTCTCAGTAAACTAGAAATACAAAGAAATTTCCTTAACTTAATAAAAATATCTACAATGAAACTACAGCTAACATTATACCTAATGGTAATAAACTCAAAACATTCCCACTAAGATCAGGTATAAGACAGGAACATTCCTTTTCACCATACCTTTTAACATTGTACTGAAAGTCCTTGCTAATGTAATAAGGCAAGAAAAGGAAATAAAAGATATAAAGATTACAAAGAAGAAATAAATCTGTGTTTACAGATGGCATGATCATCTGCATAGAAAAATTTGAAAGAATCAAGAAAAATCTTCTGGACCTAATTAGCAATTATATCAAGTTTTCAGGAGACAAGGTTAAGATATAAAAATGCAACTGCTTTTCTATATACAAATAATGAACAAGTAGAATTTTAAGGAAAAAACCCCACAAGGTCATTTCCATTTGCACTAAAAATATATAATATTTAGTCATAAATCTAGCAAAATATATATAATATCTATATGAAGAAAATGACAAATTCTGATTAATAAAATCAAAAAAGAACTAAATAAATGGTGAAATGGTCCATGTTCACTGATAAGAAGACACAATATTTTCAAACATCAGTTCTTCTATGGAGTCAATGCAATCCCAATCAAAATCCCAGCAAGTTATTTTGTGTATATTGACAAACCGACTCTCAAGTTTCTATGGAGATGCAAAAGACCAGAATAGCCAACACAATACTGAAGAAGAACAAGGTCAGAGAAATGACACTACCCAAATTCAAGTCTTACTATAAACCTAAAGTGATCAAGAGTGTGGTACTGGTGAATAGACAAATAGATCAATTGAATAATAAAAAAAAAAGAGCTCACTAATAGGCCCACAGAAATATACTCAGTTGTTCTTTGACAAAGAAATAAAGATGGTCCAGTAAAACAAAGACAGTGTCTTCAATAAAAGGTACTGTAAAAACTGGATCTCCAAATGAAAGAAGGGTGAAAGGAAGGAAGGAAGACAGGGAGGGTCGGAGGGATGGAAGGAAAGAGGGAGGGGGAGGAAGAAAGGGGGAGAGAAGAGAAGAAAAGAAAAGAAAAAGAATGGTCAATGACTTACCTTCTACCTTTCACAGAAATTAACTCAAAATAGATCATAGATGCAATGTAAACTTCAAAACTACAAAACTATAAAATAACATAGAAGAAAAACTAAATAACCGAGTATGGTAATGACATTTTAGTTATAACATCAAAGGCATGATCCAATAATTAATAAATTAGACTTCTTTGAAATTAAAACTTCTACTCTACAAAGACAATGAGGGAATAAGAAGACAAACCACAGAATGAAAAAAAAAATTTTTGTTTTCTCTGTAACTTCCTCTCAGCTTTGTTGTGAATCTAAAACTGCTCAAAAAAGTCAAGTCTTAAATAACAAAAAAAACTAAATCATATAGAACAATGTAAATAAAATATTTCTATGAATATTTAAGTAGCCAGAAAGCAAACATGGATTGATACATTCTCAACTTAACAAAATTACAATAGAATTTATTAAATTTATTTTTATGGGTAACATTTTCATAACTAAATCAAATCTCAATAGGCATTTACTTTGAGCTAGCTAGAATTTTGGAGGCTACATAATGTTGTATTGAAATAAATATGCATATTGTAAGTTGAGTAAAGAATTTATGCATAATGAAAAATGATGCACTGAGAAAAATTTGAACTTCAAGTACCTTGAGTTTGTTTGTTTGTTTGTTTAATTTAAGAAAAATTTTTATAGAAGTGGCTGACATCATTAGAACAAAAATCCAAGTATAATATAAGGTTTTATTATTTTACATTAGATGCCATTTTTTTAATTCTTTCTTCTTTGTCCTACAGATCATATATTTTACTTTATCACTTTCTTTCAGTCGGACAAGGCACAACACTTATCCCTACTTGAGAGTTTTCACCTATAAAATGAGCAGCTAATGATTACAAAGCTTTAGAAGAATGGTACATATTTGGGTCTTAATTAGTGTTATTTATTATTAATATCATTATATAGCTATTATTATGACCTTTGTTTCTGGATTATGATAACACTAGATTTCATGCTTAAGAAATAACTAATTTAGTTCCATCCATGTTGTCGCAAATGGCATGATTTCATTTCTTTTGATGGCTGCATAGTATTCCACTGTGTATATATACCACATCTTCTTGATCCATTCATCTGTTGATGGACATCTAGGTTCTTTCCATAGTTTGGCTATTGTGGACATTGCTGCTATAAACATTCGGGTGCACGTGCCCCTTTGGATCACTACGTTGTATCTTTAGGGTAAATACCCAATAGTGCAATTGCTGGGTCATAGGGCAGTTCTATTTTCAACATTTTGAGGAACCTCCATGCTGTTTTCCAGAGTGGCTGCACCAGCTTGCATTCCCACCAACAGTGTAGGAGGGTTCCCCTTTCTCCGCATCCTCGCCAGCATCTGTCATTTCCTGACTTGTTGATTTTATCCATTCTGACTGGTGTGAGGTGATATCTCATTGTGGTTTTGATTTGTATTTCCCTGATGCCAAGTGATATGGAGCACTTTTTCATGTGTCTGTTGGCCATCTGGATGTCTTCTTTGCAGAAATGTCTGTTCATGTCCTCTGCCCATTTCTTGATTGGATTATTTGTTCTTTGGGTGTTGAGTTTGCTAAGTTCTTTATAGATTCTGGACAGTAGTCCTTTATCTGATATGTCATTTGCAAATATCTTCTCCCATTCTGGAACTAGAGCGTATCATGCTTAGTGAAATAAGTCAAGCAGAGAAAGACAACTATCATATGATCTCCCTGATATGAGGAAGTGGTGATGCAACTTGGAGGCTTAAGTGGGTAGGAGAAGAATAAATGAAACAAGATGGGATTGGGAGGAAGACAAACCATAAGTGACTCTTAATCTCACAAAACAAACTGAGGGTTGGTGGGGGGAGGGGATTTGGGAGAAGGGGGTGGTATTATGGACATTGGGGAGGGTATGTGCTTTGGTGAGTGCTGTGAAGTGTGTAAACCTGGTGATTCACACACCTGTACCCCTGGGGATAAAAATATATGTTTATAAAAAATAAAAAATTAATTAAAAAAAAAGAAATAACTAATTTACACAAATAAAATATACAAAATCCAAAAATATAGTGAAGAGAAATAAGACAATTTCCAAAAAGCTTCTCTGCAAGAAATATCTTTGAGAAGAGTTATTTGAGAAGAGTTAATAAACTATTCACAAAGGATCGGGCACTGTGTAGAAAACCCATTAGTAATAGGTTTCCATATCTAGACCTAAGAAGTGGAACAGTGAAAAAGAGTTACAAAACTCAGGCAGAGAGAGAGCTCAATGGAGCTGTTGCTTGATAAGACCTGTAATTTTCTCACACAAAAGATTAAATGAAGTCCACAGTGACTCCAAAAAGTGGAGGATGGAGGAATAAATAATCAGACTCATTCATATCCTTCCCTCTGATTTCTGATAGTATTCTTTAGTGATTGAATCCAAAATTGATCCAAAAGATAAGGGAACTTTTTTTTTTTTTTAAGATTTTATTTATTTATTTGACAGAAAGAGATCACAAGTAGGAAGAGAGGCAGGCAGAGAGAAAGGGGAAGAAGACTCCTCGCTGAGCAGAGAGCCAGACTTGGGGCTCAATCCCAGGACCCTGAGATCATGACCTGTGCCGAAGGCAGAGGCTCTATCCACTGAGCCACCCAGGTGCCACAAGATAAGGGAACTTTTAATTCAATAAGTATAGTTTCATTTTCCAGAGCCTACAATGGGAGAAGGAAAGTATTGAGTTGATCTTGAGGGACAAATAAATATTATGCATACATGTCTTTTTAAAAGTAATTATCTGATTAACACAGGTCTGAGATGGCATTTTTTTTTATTATGTAAAAATGTTAGCCAAATACAAATGGCTAAAATTGAGCACATTTAATAAATTAGACAAAACTAGTTAAATTTATTATATGTTGGTTCTCGATTTCAGTATATGACTTTAAATAGAATTTTCACAGAGAATATAGAAGTTAATAAGTCCAAAGATCTTCAATGTGTATTCCCTCTCCATTCACTATTTAAAAATTAATGTTTTGAACCAAGAAAATCTCCAGATCTTTAGAAATTAACTTCTTCAGTACATTTCAATCAATATTATAGACTATTCAAAAGTCACACCTATCACAAATCATGTATATAAAACAACAAATATCTTTTTAAATGTTTTCAAAGAAATAAAGAAAATCCCCTGAGCCCCAAACAGAGAAGGATATGCTACATAAGCTCACTGGTAGTCGAATTATTCTTTACAGAATGTTTTCAGCCTAAAAAGATGCAGAGGCTTTAATTCTAATGAGCAAATTGTAGACAGAAGACAAAACCCTTAGTCCAAATAAATTAGGTAAGTAGAAATGAGATCCACATGTGAAGACAGGGTATCAGATGGCTACATGTTCAAACAATGAGATGGTTAGAAGAAATTTTTCTAACAATAACAACACCAACAAACCCTGCCTTTGGACTTTTGGAAAAAACAAAAACAAAAACAAACAAACAGACAAACACAAAACTTCCCATTAACTTAAATGTTGATAATTCAAAATATATGTTCTGTCCTCTGCTACTTTAAATTTTCAAATAAATATTTTTATGTGGTCCAGATCACTCAAAGTTGAGAAATAAGTTTAATTGGCCCCAGGTTGATAAAGAAGTAGGGCATTAGAGAGAAGTAAAATGTGACACCTTTAGAGGAGCATATTCTCAAACTTACCCTTCCCAGGATAAGCATCAGATAGATCTCAGATAAGCACGAACATGCTCTCTAAAACATCATCACATGGGACCCCAGGAGCAAGAGTCACTGGTAATAATGTATAGCAGAATTAAAAACTCTAAGGACTCGACATATTAGAATTGTCATATTGGATGTTAAAACTTTTATAAAATTAAAAAAAATAAGCCAGAGCAAAGAACAAGCTACTATTTTAAAAAAATGACATAGTAGATTTAAAAGCAAAGCTAGAAATAAAATATTTTTAAGATATTTATTTACTTATTTTGGGGAGGAGGGCATTGGGAGAGGGGAAGAAGACATGCTACTGAGCATGGGGCTCGACTCTGGGCTTGCTCTCCTGACCTGGACATCATGACATGAGCTGAAGCCAAGAGTCAGATGCTTAACTGACTGAACCTCTGACTCAGAACACACCCAGAAATAAATCCCAGAAATAAATTATTTTAATTGAAATTAAACCTAAGTAGACTGATTAACAATAGATTAAGTGTAAACTAGAAGATAGATGGAAGTATTAAAAAGGACAAAACTTAAAAGGCAAAAAGATGAAAATATTTATGTTTCTTTGCATTGATGGAGAGGAATAGGAATACAAGATCTGTCCTAAGGATGAGTACTGAGTAATGATGTGTGAAGTATTGAATCACTATATTGTACACCTGAACTACTATTACACTGCATGTTAACTATACTGAAATTCAAATAAAAAACTTAATTAAAAACAAACAAACAAATAAACAAACCAAAAAAAACAACTCTGTAAGAAGAGAGCAGAATCATGAAAGAAGAGTTCATGATGACATAGTGGATAAAGATTTTCCAGAATATATCCGATGTATTAATCTCAGATTCAATAAAGTGTAAGGAAACCCAGTAAATTTTGTTTGAATAAAAAACAACAGTAACTCATGTAGACACATTGTAGTGAAACTGTTGATCAGCAATAACAGTGAAGGACCTAAATACCTAGAGTAAGAGGTTTCCAATAAACAAATCTGAGTTGAATGACTCTAAGAAGAAAAACAAAAATTGAAAAAAAATACACAAATAAATGGTATCAACATTCTTATATATAATATATACTAACTTAGAATACTATACTATGGTTAAACATTGTTTAAGAAGGGGGCACCTGGGTGTCTCAGTGGGTTAAATCCTCTGCCTTCAGCTCAGGTCACGATCCCAGAGTCCTGGGATTGAACCCCGCATCAGGCTTTCCATTCAGCAGGTAGCAGGCTTCCCTTCTTCTCTCTGCCTGCCTCTCTGCCTACCTGTGATCTCTGTCAAATAAATAAATAAAATCTTTAAAAAAAAATGTTTAAGAAGAAGTTCAAAGTCATGGCACCTGGGTAGTTCAGTGAGTTGGTTCAGTGTCCAACTTTTGATTTCAGCTCAGGTCATGATCTCAGGGTTGTGCGACTAAGCTCTGTGTTGAGCCTGTCAAAGGGCTCTGCACTGTGTGTGAAGCCTGCCTAAGATTATCTCTATTTCTCTCCTTCTGCATCCTCCCCATATCTCCTAAAAAACAAAACAAAACAAAACAAAGAGTCCAAAGACATTCTTAGATTTAAAAATGATATAGATTTCTACTAAAATACCTTCACTTCCAAATAATTTATTTCCAGAAGAAAAATAAGATGCTGCAAGAGACTTCTGAAAATAGAAATTAATAAATGGTAAACATTAGTGAAAATTAACTATATATTAATAATTATAAAAATGACAACTTTGGGAAATTAAATAAATTTGGATATAAATAGAGGAAAAATATATAAGAAAACAGTGATGATTAAAATTAAAATTGTAAATTCACATAGTTAAGAAGGACAATATATTTATTATCTCCTTGCATAGATCCATTAATGCTAGGGAGTGAATTGTGACCCCCTCCAAGTTCATATGGGGAAGCCCTAACCGCCACCTTTTTAGAATTTGCAGATAGGTCCTTGAAAGGCGTAATTAAAGTTAATTGAAGTCATAAAGGTGCAGTCCTAGTCCCAAATGACTGGTGTCCATATAAGGCGAGGAAGACACCAGAAATGCATTCACACAGAGGAAAGGCCAGGAGAGGACACAGCACCAATCTAGACATTTGCATGTCAAGTCTAATTCTCCCAGAATAAACCAACACTGCAGCACCTTGATCATTTAAATTTATTGTTCATTTTTTAAACTATTTTCAATACACCATTTCACAGAGTTGAGCTAATTATTGATGGTTAATTCCCCTAAATATAATTTACTTGATTTTGTGTTATTCAACTTATGTGATTATCATAAATTTTTTTCATCATGAGAAGACAGGAAATGCAATCTTTAATTACACATATATGTAGAAATATTTTAAGGGTTTTTATGAGACATTATAAAGTGATACACGTTTTTTACTTATTTAAAAATGTTGAATTAAGTGTAATGCACTTATTTTAAATGATTGCAACCTGCACAAATAACAAAATACTGACGTAAGCCAGATTTGATACTTGACTGAAGAGTATCCCATGAGAGCAATCCACTGAATGTAGCATTCAAGACTGGGAAGACAAAGAAGAAAATAGTAACAAGTACTAAAACTGAATAATGTTAAAGAGTACTTATAGTTATATAGCACATTTTAAGCTATTATAATCAATGAAACAATGTATTGGTCATCACTGAACATGAAAATGGATTTCAATTTTTTCAGTCATTGGATTTTAAATAACACTCATTGCATCTTAAATAAATTTATAATAGTAAAACCAATACTTGTGGTGATGAGTGTAGAACAGTACAAAGAACATTAAAAAAAGAATCAAACAAATATTCCTGTCACTTACTAGCTATGGGTAATAATGGTAAATAACTTTCTTCATCGTATTGAGTCTATTTATCTATAAAATTTATGTAATGAACTCTAGTCTGCTTCTCAAAATTATATCTGTTTAAAGTTGTGATGTATTCATTGGACTATTTTTAACTTGTATGTAAGTAGTATTTTAACACTTCATGAAAACACCACAGGTGATTTATTATGGTGGTTTTCTAACCATATGAATTTGAAAGTATGCTTTCAAACACACACAAAAATAACATTGACAACTAAACCTAGCTTCAGAGATGGGAAGAAATTTCATTCCTTTCTTGCTTATTATGAGGGGGTAAAAGTTAGCTGTAAAAATGGATTATAAAAACAACAATGATATTTTCATTCATATTAATTCATTAGTTGATTTACTATTTCTTTCTAAAAAATGTTACTGAGGGCCTATTGTGTACTGGTATTATTCTATTTGGTGGCCATAAAACTCAGAAAACATAATCTTTCCTCCATGAAGTTTATATTCACTAGAGTGAGATTGGCAATAAGCACTTCAACAAGGAGATACGTATGTCTTATGATGATAGGGCTAGGGAGAAAATTCAACAAGGAAATAAAGGATAGGGTTTGCCTTAGTCCAGCTGGGCTGCTGTTATCAAATACCAGAGACTGGGTAGCTTACAAAAACGGACATTTATTTCTCACAGTTCTGGAGGCTGGAAGCCTGAGACATGGTCAGGTGAATGCCTTTTTCCCGGGTTGTGGATCCTTTAATCTCATGTAGTGGAAATCTGGAACCTCTTTGATAAGGCACTAATCCCATCCATGAAGGTTCCATTCCCATAAATGAAGCATTTCCCAAAGGCCCCACCTCTTAATATCAACATCTTTGGAGGTTAGATTTCAATATGTGAATTGGGGGTTGGGGGCACTTCAGATCATGGCAAGGTTTGATGGTATGGATGAAGATCCAAAGTTGCAAATCTCACTGCTGAGATAACATCAAATGAAAGTATTGAAGGAAGTGAAGGGGAAGTTATTTGACAATCTATATAATGAATGTTTAAAGATTTTATTTGTTTGTTTGACAGACAGAGATCACAAGTAGGCAGAGAGGCAGGCAGAGAGAGAGGGGGAAGCAGGCTCCCCACTGAGCAGAGAGCCCATGCAGGGCTCGATCCGATCCCAGGACCCTGGGATCATGACCTGAGCTAAAGGCAGAGGTTTTAACCCACTGAGCCACCCAGACACTCCTATATAATGAATATTTAAAAACAGGAAACAACAGAGAAAAAAGCCCTGAGGAGAGACCCTGTTCAAGGAAAATCAAAGTGGCCAGTGTGACTAAAGATCAAGGAGAAAGAGGGGGATAATCATAAAGACTGTTGGGGGATTCATATCATGAAAGCTCATAATCCTTTGTTGCCAATAAGAATGTTGTTAGTGCCCCCATTATATGCAAGTAACCTTAGTAATCACAGATTATTAGAAATGTGAATGAAATTCCTCTTGATTGGGAGGGAGACAAACCATAAGTGACTCTTAATCTCACAAAACAAACTGAGGGTTGCCGGGGGGAGGGGGTTTGGGAGAAGGGGGTGGGATTATGGACATTGGGGAGGGTATGTGATTTGGTGAGTGCTGTGAAGTGTGTAAACCTGGTGATTCACAGACCTGTACCCCTGGGGATAAAAATATATGTTTATAAAAAATAAAAAATTAAAAAAAAAAAAAAAAAAAAAAAAAAAAAAAAAAAAAAAAAAAAAAAGAGTTCACAATCTACCAGTCAAGGGAATACCACAATCCGTGTCATGAAATATAACTAAGGCCCTTTTATCCACTATGGAGAGTAACTGAAGGAATAAGACATTCTGAGATGACTGATGAGTAGCTTCAGAAACAAGCTAATGTTTGATGTAGATTGTGGTTACAGCATAGGATACGATCAGCTAATGAAATGGAAAAAAAATATTTTTAACAGAAGAAATAGTGTGCATATGCAAATGATCAAGAAAAGTATGGCAAGCAGGTTAAGAACAGTGAACTTCTTAGCACATTTGGAATGCAGAATGTATTTCAGAGTAGTGAGAGATAGATCAGAAAGTAGACTAACTTCAGATTGTAAAGTGCTTTTTATTCCACAATGGAAAGTTGAGATTTTCCTATACTTTAATAAGCCAGTTCAGATTTTTAGAGAGAAAAATGACAAAATCATTATCACTTAGTTATAGCAATATATGTCTATAATGGCATTATAGTTTAAAAAGATATGCTGGCAAGAGAGACCCTAAGGCTGTTTTGGGTAATTCAAGCAAGCACTGAGGGAAAGTGAATTAAGGAAGTAAAAGTGAGGACTAGAAAGTCATAATGAATTTGAGAAACACTTTGGAGATGATAGAGGTATATTTGGTTGTAGGTCCAAGGCCATGGAGGGTATTAGACAATTCAGACATTTTATACAAAGCTGTTTCTGATGTCAGTCATTTTGAGTTGGAGATAAAAATCACAGGCAGTATATAACTGCAAGAAATGAATAGAACACATCAACATCACAGGTCTGTAGAGAAAGGATTATGAAAAGATTGTTTCATTTCTACTTTGACTAAATTAGATGATGAAGGGTTAAAGAATTATAAATTATTTTAATTTCAAAGAGAATGGTATTACTGTCTCACGAAATAACCATTAAATTATAAATTAAAATTGGCTCACGTATGAATGTTATTACCCAGGATATAATTGTAGTAAAGGAACATGAATCAAACATAACTGAATAACTGAAAACTTATTATGTGTTTAGTTCTGGGGCAATGATTTAAGTTCTGGGTAAACATCAATTAAAAAGAAGGAAATGACTTGTTTTTACTAGAATATCCCAAAGTAATGACAATATTATTTTTTAGAAGGTAATAAAAATAATGAATAGTGAACTGCCTGGGCAGCACAGATGGTTGTCTGTCAAAAACCAAGTGTCTGCTCTGGTTTCAGGTCAGATCTGATCTCAGGGTTGTGAGATTGAGTTCCAGTTGGGTTCTGTGTTGAGCACCAAGTCTGTTTGATTTTCTCTCTCTCTCTTCTTCTGCCCCTCCCCCCTGCACACTCTCTCTCACTGAAATAAATAAATCCTTTAAAAAAAAAAGTGAAAAGAATAATGCATCACCTAGAATGTTGATGATAAAAATATAATCAATTTGTTTGAAACATCAAAACTTGCAAATGAATATATTAAATGTGTACTATGTAACATTTTTCTGATGTCAGACATATTTGCTATCTATTAATCCTAAAAACCCTTTCTAAAAATTTTTCCACTTTTTATAAATTATCCAAAGAAGAATGACATAGAAATTTGTGGAAAACTTTTCATACCTAAATATGTTTATAAATTTAAAAATTAAAACTTTTTAAATATAAAAAAACATTAACTTAGAGGTAATTGTGATTAAAAGCAAAATTCCTGGAATATCAGATCTCCAAGTGCTTGAAGATCCCTGGTGACTGACAGAGAACAAAATGCACTGAAAAAGGGCAAAGCAAAGTTACAAGATGCAGGAAATATCTTTATTGATTTTTTTTTCTTTATGTGGTGTCTCAAAACATGAAACCTGATGAATGATTCCAGATATTTTGATATTTTTGTGACCAATCCCAGAAGGTTCTAAGGTGAGAATAGAAAAGGATTAGAAGAAAAAATATTGTGAAAATGTCTATGCTACCTAGAGCAATCTACACATTTAATGCAATCCCTATCAAATTACCATCAACTTTTTTCAAAGAAATGGAACAAATAATCCTAAAATTTATATGGAGCAATAAAAAAGTCCAAATAGCCAGAGGAATGTTGAAAAGTAAACCAAAGCTGGTGGCATCATAATTCCAGACTTTAAGCTCCATTACAAAGCTGTAATCATTAAGACAGTACGGTACTGACCCAAAAACAGACACATAGATCATTGGAACATAACAGAGAGCCCAGAAATGGACTCTCAACTCTATAAAAAATGTCCAATGGAAAAAAGAGAGTCTCTACAACAAATGGTGCGGGGAAAATTGGATAGCCAAATACAAAAGAATGAAACTGGACCATTTCCCTACATCACACACAAAATTAGACTCAAAATGGATGAAAGACCTCAATGTGAGACAGGAATCCATCAAAATGCTTGAGGAGAACACAGGCAGCAACCTCTTTGACCTCAGCTGCAGCAACTTCTTCCTAGAAACATTGCCAAAGGCAAGGGAAGCAAAGACAAAAATGAACTATTGGAGCTTCACAAAGATAAAAAGTGTTTACACAGAAAAGGAAACAGTAAAAAAAAAACCAAAACCAAAAACAAAAAACACAAAACAACCAACAGAATGGGAGACGGTATTTGCAAATGATGTATCAGATAAAGGCTAGTATCCAAAATCTATAAAGAACTTACAAATTCAACATCCAAAGAACAAATAATCCAATCAAAAAATGGGCAGAAGACATGAACAGACATTTCTGCAAAGACATCCAAATGTTCAACAGGCACAGGAAAAAGTGCCCAATATCACTTGGCATCAGGGAAATACAAATCAAACCCATAGTGAGATTTTACCTCACACCAGTCAGAATGGCTAATGTTAATAACAGGTCAGGAAACCACAAGTGTTGGTGAGGTTGTGGAGAAAGGGAACTCTCCTACACTATTGGTGGGAATGGAAGCTGGTGCAACCACTCTGGAAAACAGTATGGAAGTTCCTAAAAAGTTGAAAATAAAGCTTCTCTATGACCCAGCAATTGCACTATTGGGTATTTATCCTAAAGATACCAATGTAGTGATATGAAAGGGGATGTGCACCACAATGCTTATAGCAGCAATGTCCACAATAGCCAAACTATGGAAAGAGCCTAGATGTCCATCAACAGATGAATGGATAAAGAAGATGTGGTGTGTACACACACACACACACACACATGCACACAGAAATATTATGCAGCCATCAAAAAACCAAAATCTTGCCATTTGCAATGTGGTTGAAACTAGAGGGTGTTATGCTAAGCAAAATAAGTCGATCAAAGAAAGACAATTATCATATGGTTTCAGTGATATGGGGAATTTGAGAAACAAGACAGAGGGTCATAAGGGAAGGGAGGGAAAAATGAAACAAGACAAAACCAGAGAGGGAGACAACCAAGAGACTCTTAATCTCAGGAAACAAGCAGAGGGTTGCTGGAGGGGAGGGGGGGTGAGAGAGATGGAGTGGCTGGGTGATGGACATTGGGGAGGTATGTGCTATGGTGAGTGTTGTGAATTATGTCAGTCTGATGAATCACAGACCTGGACCCCTGAAACAAATAATACATTATATGTTAATTTAAAAAAATGAAGGGGAAAATATTTTTGGATTTGATGGTTTCCATTCATACACCAAATAATACAATAAGATTTTGAACCCAATTTAAAACTCCACATCTTATCTTCAAGGTCTTGAAAAAGTTAAGTCCTTATCATCTTAACAACTATATGATTACATTTACCCTCTGTCATTACATCTACTGACTCACAGTGTTATGTACTCCAAGATTGTTTTTAAAGGAACTATCTAAAGGAAATTTATTCATTGCAGTTAAAGGACAAAGCCTATATGATAGACTTTTCTTCATTTCTCAATATTCCTTTGAAATTCACTTACATCTGTATCTAGTTTTTTTTTGTTGTTGTTGTTGTTGTTTGTTTGTTTTGTTTTGTTTCCTGAGAAAAAGCAGGCTCATGTTCCTAGGCATTTGGTTAAGATGTTTAATGATTCAGATTTCCTTTGTTTGGTATTCTTCTGAACCTCATCTAGATTTTTTGGAGAAGTTAAAGGATGAGAGACTCATCTATCAATGACTCATCCATCAGTGGATAATGATGATGGACTCAGAGCAGTCTCTAAGTCATCATTTGTTCACAATTTCAACATTTAAAAAAAATCTTCTATAAGGATGCAAGACATAGAGTTTGACAGTAAAGAGATCAAAAAGAATCATGTCCTGCCTCCAGTGGTAGAAATATATTAGCACTAGTAACGTGAGTAATAATGGGATCACTGTTTGCCAATATGTTATTTTGTGTATTGATGTCACCATACAATATTATATATTTTATTTTGATTTGGTAATTTGAAGCAATAACTAGAAGGTTCAAAGTCTAAAAACAAAGCAACATTTTTTTTTTTTTAATTTTATTTGCAGAATTCCCTGCTGAGCAGGGATACCGATGAGGGATTCAATATCAGGACCCTGGGATCATGACATGAGCCAAAGGCAGCTGCTTAACCAACCAGGCCACCTTGGTGCCCCAAAGCAACACTTTGTTTAATTAATTATAGCCAAATCTTGTGTTAATCTGGCTCCTGTGAGATGCAGATACCAAATATATTAAACAATGTAGATTATTTTTATATGTGTTTTTTGTTCTTTTGTTTTTTTGTGTGTTTTTTTTTTGTTTGTTTGTTTGTTTTTTAAGATTTAGCCATGAGAGATTATGGACTCCAAGAAACAAACTGAGGGGTTGGGGGCGGGGGTTAGCCCAGTGACGGGCATTAAGGAGGGCATGCATTGTGTGGAGCACTGGGTGTTCTACACAAACAATGAATGTCAGAACACGACATCAAAAACTAATGATGTACTGTATGGTGACTAACATGCTATAATAAAAAAATAAATAAAAGATTTATTTAATTGTATGAGAGAGAGAGAGAGAGCAAATGTGGGGAGGGGCAGAGGGAGAGAGAAACTAGCAGACTCCTCACTGAGTTCAGAGCCCAACCAGGGGCTCAATCTCAGGACCCTGAAATCAGTACCTGAGTCCAAACCAAGAGCTATATGCTTAACTAACTGTGCCATCCAGGTGCCCCTTATAATTTTTATGTGTCACTAATAATGTACTTTATTAAATATATCCAGAAAGACACAAAAAAGAAACAATGAAACATCAGGAGGTTATAAAGTGTGTATAATATACATTAAAGTAAAGCCACAGGTTAACTTACCAAAATAGCCTAAAAAGCACTGAATTTGATACTAATATACATGTTATATAAACAGTCCCTGAAAATGGTGACGAGCAGATCACACTGCAAAATGCAGTTACAACATATTCATGAGATGAAGCGACTGAAATAAAGTAACAAGAAAAATTGCAAATTACTTCCAACTCACACTTATCATGGCTTATTTCTAGTTCTCTTTACTGAGACCACCAAATTTTTCCATTAACTGACATTCCAAGAGTTGGTGGAATTACACAGAATTACTGGAGATTTATATAGATAGAGTCAGAAAAAATATGGACTACTCTGTGTGACAGAAATATTTTTATGAATGTTCAGAGGTATATGATGTATGGTAATCATTAGAATCTATCTCATCAATCTCTGATCACAGGAAACATACATGAGCAAAGATAGAGCCATATAGGTATGAAATTTTCTATGAAATCCACCCTTCTAACTAGCTGTTCCCAGCCAGGAACTAAACATGGCACAACTATTTAGGTTTGCCCATTCCTAGAAGATACAGGAATCACCTGATGCTGGTTGATGCTGGCTCAAGCCCCCCCCATCGGTTGTCCCCGCCCCCCCCCCCCCCCCCCCCCCCCGCCAAAGACCATCCTGAAGTCTTAGGACCACACTACAAAATTGTTAACTAAATTTAACACTCTGTATGTTCCTATACTTGAAAGCTGCTGAATATAGATCTTAAAAATTCTCAACGCACCCACACACACAGAAGGTAACTATGTGGAGGGATGGATGTGTTAACTGAGCTTACTGCAGTAAAAAATCATTTCATAAAATATATCAAATCATCACAATATCCACAATTTTCACATTATATATCAATTATATCTCAGGGAGGGAAGTAGAACTGGGTTGCAGTGTAAGATGCTTCTACTTAAACTTTCTTTCCTCTTTCTTTTAAGCCGAATCAAAACTCCATCAAGGTCTGATGGTTCTCTTGGTCTCCTCGGATTCCTTCATTATCGTATATGGTCTTTGTCCTTAATAAATTACTTGAAAGGTTATTTGTGCTTTGGATTCTGCTTTACCCATGCCAACTCAGGATGTGACTAAAACTAATCAAAATAAGATTTTTTTTTCAGATTTCCAGCCTTCAAATCATTGCTTTGAATTATCATTTCAGAAGAGCAACATACGAAAAGAGAGCTACTACTGAAGGAATGCGTCAGTTTTGTGACATTATTACAAAGAAATTGTTAGCTTTGTATCACTGTTGCTATTTTTATACTTCCTTATAGTTCTTTGTGTCCTTGTCTTTGGGTGCAGCACAGAAAATGAAAGCTAAGAAAATGGGTTATTACTTAGTCTGTAAGTGCTGAGAAAAATAAGACAAAATAAGAAAATAGAGTCACATAAAATACCTTTGGAAGGAGAACAAAACAGGATGAAGCCCAGCAGAAGGAAGAAAGGAAAGCACAGTGATTCCGCAGGGTCCTAAAGGAGTCTTGGATTCAGATGTAAGAGGCCCACAAAGATTCTGCCAGCATTGCCAGGAAAACAGAATAGCACATATAGACCTTGCCCAAACACAATGTAGTGATTATCAAATATATATTTACCCTAATGTTTTATTAAAACATTAATCTCAAAGTCAGCAGGGAAACAAAGAACTTTAATGTAATATTTTCACGTTTTCTCTTACAAATCGTTACACAGTAACATAAATTTAAGCCTTGTTACAGATAGAAATTGCCATATATAATCTTCAAAGTTTCTTTAGAATTCTTTTAATGTAATAATAATATTTATTATTTCATTTATTTGTCAAGAAGCAAAGTATTATTAATTAAGTTTTGGTTTTAAACAACTAATTAACACAGAAAATATATTAATTATTGGGACACCTGGATGGCTCAGTCGGTTGAGCGTCTGACTCTTGGTTTCACTTGGGGTCATGATCTCTGGGTTGTGTGAATGAACCCCCTCACTGGACTCTGCTCAGCATGAAGTCTGCTTGAGATTCTCCTGACCCTTTTGCCCCTCTCTCCTTATACTCACTCATTCTCCTTACCTAAAATAAATGGATGTTAAAATCTTAAAATATATATATTAGCTACTGAAGATAAACTAAAAGCATAGTTGCTTATCTTTTATGTCATTAAAATGTAAAAGATGAAAAGTGGAAAATTCAATCATGTACAGTAAAAATCTGAAACAGACAAATAAGAAACAGTACAATAACTTTATATATTGTTGTTTCTAAAGAAAAACAGTTAACTGAATTGTTGACATAAAATAAATAATTTGAAAAGGAAAACTTTTATTGTGTTGTTTGTCCTCCATTGGAGATGTACCTAACATGTTAGAAAAGCCTTCTGTACAAGTTCCTTACAGAACATACACATGTGCACATCTGACCTTGGTAGACTTGTTTTTTAACTCTTACTCCTATATATATTTGCCCAATGAACTTTTTAAAAAATGTGACACTCATTAATATACTATAAAATAGAGTCCCACTTTTCTATCCTATTCATATATACCCTTTTATCAATCATAATGATAAACTGCTTATATTTAATAATAAAGTTTTTTTAAATAACAATTATTTAATGCTAATGAAACTTAAACCTATTGTTTAGTCTTATTTTAGAATATTTTGTATTAAGTTGGTAAACTTAAAAATCCTACAATAAGAGATTATGCGATTAACATGTCCTATGTCTGTTAAATATACACAATGGAAAGAAAGGCAGGGAAAATTTCACTGCCTAATGTGAATAAACATGAAGATATGAAGAAAAAGAGATTTGTAGAGAAAACAGGGAGAAAAGTAAATAATTCTCATTAGAAGCCTGGCTGTCTACATAGGGAAGGACGTGATGAGGAGAAGGATGGGAAATTGGTGCTTTTGAACATGTGGCGGTCAGTTGCTTCTTAGGAGAGGCTATGTCCCCACCTCAAGCCTAATGATGCAAAGTCCCCAGACTGAACACGTACATTTGGACCTCCCTTGGAACAAGAAGGCATTTGAGAGCTGCACTTACTTATATTATTCTTATTCTCTATCCTTTGAATTGCCCATTTCCTGTCTTGATAGAAAATAAAATAAAAACAACCTTAAACCAGTCACAGTCATCATTCTCATCCATCTTTCAACTGAAGCTGTTGTGTGTGGTATGAGCTGGCTTATATGGTAGGTTAGCAAGGTTGCTGAGAATGGGTGTGTGGGCAAGGAGGGTCAAGTATTTCTGGGGTTGACTGATGTGGTACCATGCTCTTCTGTGCATTGAGGTTTTGTGTCCTAGTGAAAGAGGGAGGGCATACTCACCTACGGGAGAGGGGTAGCTCTGCATCAGACTTGGGTTGGGTATACGAGGTCCAAAAAGAATTTGCACTGACAAATGAGCTTCTTTTTCTAGTAGTCTCACCAAAGCCCATGTCTTGAAAAGGGTGCCGGTTTTATTTCTTCTGTTGCAGGTTTATGAGCAGATAATTGGCCTGATCCTGAAAGCCAGTGTTGATTGAAATTTAATGTGGCCTCCATATTTATGTGGCCATCTTGGCCTCAAAAGTCAGTAAAAAGTAGCATTAGGCACAAGGCCTACTAGGAGGTTGCTATATGTAATACAACAACAGCATAAACACCTGCAGTATTACATCACTCTGTTGTGGTAGACAGAATAATGTCCCCCCAAAGATGTTTGCATCCTAATCCCTGAAATCTGTTAATATGTTAGGTTACATGGCAAAAAAGTACTAAGCTTGCAGACAGGAATTAAAGATCCTAATAAGCTGACTTTAAGAAAAAGAGAGTCAGTGGGGTTATCCAAGCAACTCCAATTTAATCACAGTTTCTCTAAATGTGGAAGAAGGAGGAAGAAACAGGAGAGTCAGAGTGAGCAAGATGCCGGGAGGATCCAAGAGCCAGAAAATGTGGCTGCCTTAAGGTAGAAAAGGGGAGAAAATGGATTTTCCCCCAGAACCACCAGCATCTTGACCATAACCCAGTGAGGCTCATTGAAATTTTACTACAAAAATGTAAGTCAATAATTTTGTGTTGTATTTAAGCTATTGGATTTTTAGTGATTTGTAACAGCAACAGTAAAAAACTCATATATGACTGTAGTGCAGGCTTCGGTGATGCCAAACAGATTATCTACTTCTTATGTATTTAATGGAAGCCTTTTATAATTAATAGCAACCTCAACTCCATAAAAATTGAGCCTAGACCTCAAACTATACAGTCTCTAAATGCTTATCCATTCACTCATTCATTCCTTGTAAAGGACAATGGTAGAGGTTCTACTGGGTTGGTCATTGCTGCCCTGGCTGTAGGACTGTTTGGCTGTGAGCATACTACAAGCACCTTTTTTTTTTTTTTTAAGATTTTATTTATTTATTTGACAGACAGAGATCACAAGTAGGCAGAGAGGCAGGCAGAGAGAAAGAGGAGGAAGCAGGCTCCCCGCCGAGTAGAGAGCCCGATGTGGGACTCGATCCCAGGACCGTGGGATCATGACCTGAGCCAAAGACAGAGGCTTTATTTAACCCACTGAGCCACCCGGGTGCCCCTACAAGCACCTCTTTTTTTTTTTTTTTTATTTTTTTTTTTTTTTATAGTGCATTGCAAATCTTTATTACCTCTTAAATTCAAATCACCTTATTCTTTTTTTGGATGGCTCAGATAAATCTTCCATTTTCTAATCTTGCTAGTAGAGGGAAGCAGCTATGGGGAAAATAATGTAATTGCAATATGGGAAAGGGTATGCAGGGCCTCTTTGGGTTCTTCCAAGAAAAAATGTGGTAACTTTGAATGTCCAGGAGACAGTGCATCAAGAGGAAAGCCCGTTGATTCAAAGAGTTGCATAAATTAAATGACCTTCCTATAAAGTATCTCTCACCAAAGTCTTAAATATAGCACATACTGAAAAGCACTAGGAACCACATTTTCCAAACAAGAAAGAACACTGAATGAGCATTTCATGCTCACGGTCCTCCCTGGATTATAACCTTTCTGAGCCTACTGACTATAGCTTCTCTTCCTCTTTATGAGTGTATACCTAAGTCCCTGCACATTGAAAATGCTCTGTAATGATTTAATGATTTGCTAAATGCCTACCGTCCAGGAAGGCCTCTTAAAAGATGTGCTCTGAAGTCTTGAAGTTTACTTACATTTATACTATGGAAGGGCCTAACACTGCTTCCTGTAATGTTTTTCACATCCTCATGCACAATTTGTGGATGAGAACTGTTCATGTAAGGAAAGACTTCTTGAAGTATATATGGTAATATGATAGACAGGACTGAGATCTGCTGGGATTCTAAACCTTGCAGAGAATAATAATAGATGACAGATTAGGAATAATTGACAATGTCGTTGTGAAAGTGTTTATATTAACAGAAGAAGGGGCTTTGACTGTAGCTGGGGGCGAAGGCAAGGGATGTCAGAGAGAAATAAATGAATTCAAGGCATTCGGCTTCAACTCTAGCTTCATAAGCTTCCAGTTCTTGTGGTAAGTGGAAAATAGTCTGTGGTATTCATACTAGACTTTTTCTCTTTTCTCACATGATGAGCCATATGATATGCTTTAATAAGATTCAAGAGAGTGGGCAGTTTGTACTCAGTTTATGACTAAAAGAGATCAAGAATCTAATTATAATTTGTATAGTTATCACAAAGGTGTAAGTTATGCAGTTTATTAGTGACATGTATATGTTACATTTAGGCATAGGTTGAGCTAGAGTCAAATACATTTACAAACACCTGTCTACACTCAAATTATTTTAGCCATTATTATGGAACACTTTTTTTTTTAACAAATGGAATTATTCTAATTAGGATCTCTTAGAATGATTTTGGGGAAGTATTTTTTAAAAAGATTTTATTTATTTGAGAGACAGAGAGAGAGAGAGAGATTATGAGCAGCAGAGGAGAGGGAGAAGCAGACTCCTCAGTGAGCAGGGAGCCTCACCTGGGGCTTGATCCCAGGACACTGAGGTCATGACCTGAGCTGAAGGGAGATGCTTAAAGACTGAGCCACCCAGGCATCTCTGATTTGGGGGAAGCATTATTTAGCTTAAGTTCATTTTCTTTTAAACAGAAAACATTAGTGCAAAAATGCACATTAATATATGTTTGGAATTTGGGGCTTGAACTATAAAAAATTATAGTTTACAGCAAGGATAGGCAAGTCGATGAAGAAGAATCAAGATATTTCACAAGAATCTGATTGGATTAGGTTACATAAATATCTACTATAGAAAGAAAATATTGTGCATTAGAATGATATTCCATGTCTAATCTACTAAATTTCTAACTCTATATCTGCTTCAATCTTATTTTAGAGATCAAAGGAAGTCATATCTATGAAAATATTATATACAGAATGAAACACTGTATAATTGTGCTGAGGACTGTCAGCCATTCACAAACATTTACAAACATTCACTTCCATAGTATGGAATCTTTTGTTCTTGGCCAGGCAGTGCATCTCTTTCTCCCTTTCAAAATGAGGAGGACTGATTATCAACAAAGGTGTCTGAGTGAGGTATGTAACATTTCCAAGTCTAGGAATGTCTGAAACAAGAGTGACTTTTCTATGATTTCTCTCTTTCTGCTTACTTAATCCAGGGAACATGGAAGATCTGAAGGAATCCAGGCCCCTGAGTTATCACATGGAAAGACATATTCTTTCCATTAATATGTTCACTGGACTATCATGTGACCGAGAAAAAAATTGGGATTTTGTTTGTTATAGAATCTAGCATTGTTACAGGATTAATGAACTCACATTCATGTGAGTATTTTGAACTATCCTTCATGTAGCAATATATTAATACATTTATTTCTATGAAGCATATGTATTTTTCAAAATCCTTTAGTGGTAAGGAGATGCCAAGATTGCTGTATATCAAGCAGAGGATCATTTTGAAAGATTTCTTACCTATTTCAATTTTCAAATCTGTGAAATAAAGGTGTTTGTAAGTATAAAGCAATATATTTCAAATGACAGGCTTTAGGTAACCCTGAGTATAAATATGGTCACATTAATATGATCCCCTAATTGTAGCTCTTACTCCCTATTAGCCCTTGATATTAGACATTTATGAAGTTTTCATTTCCATGTAGTACTAGGGCTACCAAGGAGTAATCTGGTCCATTTGTTTAGCTGAAGTCTCCATTCCCACTTCTGCTATCCTTTATTTTCCACTGCCATGCATCAGGCATGAATCTGTAGGCATTCCTGGTAGTTTGAATGAGAATCTCCAAAAGCAGCTTTCAGAGTACGACAGATATCATCCCACCGCAGACTGAGTTGCATCTAGGCTACACACACAAGGGAACTTCTGTATCCTTTGCCTTATTTAACAACATTACAAAGTAAGGGAAATGAGTTCCTTTCTTTTTGTATTGTAGTAAATGAAATGAAAAGTTGTCATCTTCCTGTCCAAGGGGGCATAGAAGTTTTGCTTCGAAACTGTAACACTACAAAAGTTAAAAAAAAAAACATTTTTTTTCTTTTTTTAAATTTCTCTTCCTTTCTTCTTTTTCTTCCTTCCTTCCTTCCTTTTTTTTTACTTTCCTTCCTTTCTTCCTTCCTTTTTATTTTATTTTATTTTATTTTATTTTATTTTATTTTATTTTACTTTATTTTATTTTTATTTAACCTTTTTCCTGTATCCACATGCATTCCGGCCTGACCAGGTCTCTAAAGATACAAAGAAGAGCGACTTAGCAAACCCATACAGCGTGCTCCTCTTGAGCTCTATTGTCTGAATGCTGTATGTGAAGTGGAATTCATGTGTCTTCCCACCTTTCATTCAACAAGGAGGGTTTATACAAAACTATCTTCACAGTTAGTCAGGGAAAGAATGCTCTATGTCCTCGCTTGACAGATAAATTCAGTCTTTGTTCTGGCCCAACCTGTATGTGTTACACAAA
This sequence comes from Mustela nigripes, assembly GCF_022355385.1. Classification (NCBI taxonomy): domain Eukaryota; kingdom Metazoa; phylum Chordata; class Mammalia; order Carnivora; family Mustelidae; genus Mustela; species Mustela nigripes. The sequence goes on from NC_081557.1 coordinate 194,594,241, forward strand.
CGAACATTACTATCTGAATGATTTGCTTGTTCTATTTGAAAATATTTAAGATTGTATTGATTTTTTTAAAAGATTAATTTTAAGCAAATATTATGAAAATAGTTCACCCATCCTTAATAGTAGCTCTTATTTCATGCAGGGTGAGGATGAAATATGCACATCTTATGTGGAAAATAATCTTTTTCAGGAGTGAAACCAAATCAAAAGGAAAAAAAAAAAGCAACTACCCATGAGGGATAATACTTTAATACATTAACTGGCTGACAATCACTTGTGAAACACATTTTCCAAGGTCTTTTTTTTTTTTTTTAAAGAGTATTTCCTTGTTTCTATATTCTTCTTTCATCTTCATCCCAAATTTCAATCTGTAGATATTGATTTTAAAATTTACAAAGTCGCACCTGAAGTCCATAAGTAGAAGTTCCACATTTGAAATGTCATTTTTCCAATTATTAATGAACTGTGGTTGTTCTAAATACATGGGTGTAGAAGAAAATGGCAAAGAAGCAGAAAAGTAAAATGTATGCAGTTTTTAGGAGTATAATACTTTTAAGCACTTTGACATGCACAAAAGAATTCTCAGACTGTTTCAGGGAAAATGTAGCAGGTCATCAGAAGGCCAGTTTAAGTTATTCAGTCTTGCATTTCCAAAAACTCTTGACATTTATTTATTACTATAGTGGCAGCACAGTGAATATCTCCAAAGAGAGATATTGTGATGCACTCAGTGTTATAAAGGACAGTCATTTTGCAATTTTAGATTAAGTCAATAAGTATATTACCACGTAAGTGGTATTTATGGCAGAGACTCAATAATCACTTTTTTAACCTGGATTATATACTGTGGGATTGTGCAAATCTTATTACCTATCTAGTAAGATGAGAAAGTTAGGATACATATCTAGTAATCTTGTTTTTTTATGATAAATAATTCAAGCAGGAAATAATCCATATTTTATGCATATATGTAAATGTGAGAATATACGAGAAAAAATAACTTGCAACCTTCTTATGAGAAATAATTCGGGTAAAATTTATTCTCCTTACTCATACACAGAAATAGCTGCTATAGTTTGCAAATTAGAAGGGGTAGTAGATATTCGGGAAACCGATAATTTTGTAAATAGCAAGCTGCAAGGAAATACTCAAGGAAGAAGCAGAATTTTGTCCTATTACCCAGAATTTGACTCTCCAGGAAATAAACCTTCTATACAAGGTGTCCTTATCTTTTAGAAATATATATTGGCTATTAAGTACACATCTTTATACTACCGCATTTTTTTCTCACAGAAACCCAGTGAGAACAGCACCTGGTTCTTTATAGGGGGAGACTGCCAGATAAGGTGGTTGGGAAGTTGAATACTCTTGCCCAGGTCTGTTTTCCTCCAAAGGCAGTAGAGGTTTTTTCTGATAGACTATTTTGCAAGAGTGAATAGATACCCTAAATGTGGTCTGACAGGTGCATTAAAAGAAAATAAAAATAAGAGTTTCTATCTTGTATTAGATCAAATGAAAATGTTCTGTGATTGCCAATAAACATATCGAAAGGCAGTTTTTCAGTAATGATAAATGAAACATTTCTATCTATACCAATTATCCTCTAGGGACAACAGAGATGTTATTACTGGAACATTATTATTTATTAAAAAAGAATACCTTCTCAGAAAATTATATGTTGGGAAATATTAAACATTTAATATTCAATATTTTTTCAAAGAAATATGAGACTGTTTTGATAAAAACAAATACTTGAGATGTTGCAGAAAAAATTTGAAACTGGGTATTAGAATCAATAACTGGTTTATTTCTTTTTTTTTTTTTTTTTGACATTCAAACACATTTTATATTTTATAAACTTATTGGTTCTTGACAGATTAGGATTTTTTTTTTAATTTTTTATTTTTTATAAACATATATTTTTATCCCCAGGGGTACAGGTCTGTGAATCACCAGGTTTACACACTTCACAGCACTCACCAAATCACATACCCTCCCCAATGTCCATAATCCCACCCCCTTCTCCCAAACCCCCTCCCCCCGGCAACCCTCAGTTTGTTTTGTGAGATTAAGAGTCACTTATGGTTTGTCTCCCTCCCAATCCCATCTTGTTTCATTTATTCTTCTACCCACTTAAGCCTCCATGTTGCATCACCACTTCCTCATATCAGGGAGATCATATGATAGTTGTCTTTCTCCGCCTGACTTATTTCGCTAAGCATGATATGCTCTAGTTCCATCCATGTTGTTGCAAATGGCAAGATTTCATTTCTTTTGATGGCTGCATAGTATTCCATTGTGTATATATACCACATCTTCTTGATCCATTCATCTGTTGATGGACATCTAGGTTCTTTCCATAGTTTGGCTATTGTGGACATTGCTGCTATAAACATTCGGGCGCATGTGTCCCTTTGGATCACTACATTTGTATCTTTAGGGTAAATACCCAATAGTGCGATTGCTGGGTCATAGGGCAGTTCTAATTTCAACATTTTGAGGAACCTCCATGCTGTTTTCCAGAGTGGCTGCACCAGCTTGCATTCCCACCAACAGTGTAGGAGGGTTCCCCTTTCTCCGCATCCTCGCCAGCATCTGTCATTTCCTGACTTGTTGATTTTAGCCATTCTGACTGGTGTGAGGTGATATCTCATTGTGGTTTTGATTTGTATTTCCCTGATGCCGAGTGATATGGAGCACTTTTTCATGTGTCTGTTCGCCATCTGGATGTCTTCTTTGCAGAAATGTCTGTTCATGTCTTCTGCCCATTTCTTGATTGGATTATTTGTTCTTTGGGTGTTGAGTTTGCTAAGCTCTTTATAGATTCTGGACACTAGTCCTTTATCTGATATGTCGTTTGCAAATATCTTCTCCCATTCTGTCAGTTGTCTTTTGATTTTGTTAACTGTTTCCTTTGCTGTGCAAAAGCTTTTGATCTTGATGAAATCCCAGTAGTTCATTTTTTCCCTTGCTTCCCTTGCCTTTTGCGTTGTTCCTAGGAAGATGTTGCTGCGGCAGAGGTCGAAGAGGTAATAACTGGTTTATTTCTACATTTTATTCTGGTTGATTAGGACCAAGAAAATACTGTTTCAAGCACATAGAAATAAAAAATAATAGAAATTATTTTTAATAACTCATTTGTAAGATCTATAAAATGCTAAGTACTAATCAAAATATCTGAAAGAAGAATATTAGAATATGTTTGCTTCTAAATGAGTTATTTATAATATTTACTTTTATTTATAACAAAATCATTAAAGTGAGTCAACAAACTACCCAAATTATAAGCAACTCTGAAATTGTATGTAATGTGATGTTGCTATTATAGGACATGCCACTTGATGAACAATTGACACTCTGTGATGATCTCAAGGAGAAAGAGTTATGTATAAACTCTATTTATTTGATTGAAGTATATAACCGTTGCGCTAGGTAATTCAGTTGTCTAAACTTGGTTCTAAAACAAATTATAACTATTGAGGTTTAGATCAGTGTTATTTAAGAATTGGAAACATGCAAAGAAAGGAGAAGCCATATTCTAAGAAATACAGAAAGAATGTTAATCTGATAACATTATCTGATAATCTATATATAATCTGATAATCCAATGAATTACATATACAATTAATGTAGGTCACTTTGGGGTGCTATTGGTGCTAACAGCATTAAGTAAATTATATTTAAATATTGAAATATGAATCAAATAACCTGTAACAAAAAATGAGCAAAAAGCATATTTTAACACCTGAGGAAAATTTAATAATGTCCTAGAAATAAAGGAAAACGCATACAGCAAAATTCATTCATTCATCCAGGTCACTACTAACAAAAATGAGTTTGAAAAAATTAGACACATTCCTAATCACATAATTTTTGACTAAAGAATGACTTAAGTACTGGGTGGAATAATGTCCATCATTAATTTTTTATTTCCTTCAAGCAAAGTATGGATATTTAAATGATGTAAGTGCTAGTGATATAATTTTGGTGTCTTCTATACTGTAATAAAATTATAAAAATCAATACCTTTAAGATTGCGATACCCCCATCTTAAAATTTTAGTGCCCATTAACCACTAATGTTTGCTTGTCGGTACACTTTAACATCTTGCCCTTGATCTCCTCTTTCATTTCTACCTATTTCCTCTCCTGTACACTCTGCTGCACACAAATTCACCTCTCGTGTGACCTCAATGCTTTTTCCTGCTTTTGTTCACAGCATTATTGTCCTCCATGACTTTGCTCACTTGAGAACATTTCTTCAACCGCCATAGCACTCTCTTTTTGGGTTAATGTGTTTTACTAGTGATAAATAATGGGTGAATGAGTTTCAACTATTCTAACAGACAGAGAAAGCATGATAAACAATGATCCCTGAAACAAAATTTATAAACACCATTATAGTTTATCATTTGTCACCAAAATTAGTATGTATAGCTATACACTACCACTTTGTGAAGACATCAAATATTATCCTCCTATCGATTACTGTAGTTATTGATTTTTGAGTTATTTGTTGCAAGTAGGATATTCACCATTTAAAAAATAAAACACTGAAAATCCCCTGCATGTAAAAAAAAAATGAAAAAATAGATTATAGAATTTGTATAAATCCAAAGTTTACTTTAGAAAAATGTTAACTTTTTCTAACTTTTTAGCGTTTTTTAATTTTTTTAAAGATTTTATTTGTTTATGTGACACAGAGAAAGAGATCACAAGTAGGCAGAGAGTTAGGCAGAGAGAGAGGAGGAAATAGGCTCCTTACTGAGCAGAGAGCCCAACACATGGGGCTCTATCCCAGGACTCTGAGATCATAATCTGAGCAGAAGGAAAAAGCTTAACACACCAAGCCACCCAGGGGCCCCAATTTTTTAGCTTTTAGATGTGTTTTGAAAACAAATATAATTTAGTTATTAACCATGTGTTCTTTGTTACAAAATTATATGCTTTATTCCTAGTGATACTGATCACTCAACATAACAGAACCACTATTTCCTAGGTTAACAACACTCACTACGCTATTTAGCACACAGAGAGAATAACCCTACAGGCATTTTGAAGGGCTTTCCTTTCTTTTCAGATATTTTTTGTACTAGAAATTGGTTTCTATTTTTCACTCTCAGTGACCTATATCCTTAAAGAATGCATTTTTCTAAACCTTTTCTTTTCCTCCTTTTTCTACATACTCAGCCATAATTACTCAAAGTGAATAACGATTTTAAAATGTACATTTTGGAGGGAGAGTAGACTGAGTTCTAATGATTATAATCAATTATTTTTTATTTACTGTGAAATCAATGTCTAACCAGAAAGTATTATAGTGAAAACAGTAATCCCGGTTATTGTGCTGTTAATGATTGCAAATGCCTGAAGATCAAAGTTCTTTTCCATCACCAACATTCATGCATTCAATTTTGAGAATTATTAGATATTCTACATTCCTATTAAAATTTCAATCAGCTTCACTCTTGCTGTCTGCTTGTTTTTATTCTACAAAATCTCTCTTCTATTTTAAGAGGCTATTTTAAAATCAGGGGGCTTGAATTCTTTATATTTCAAATTATTGGTGTTGCATGCACAGATTCCTAAGCCTTATCATTGGAAATGTCTCATGTTGTCACCAAAGCTCTCTTAAATTGTCTAAGACATACATAAAGAAAACCTACACTGACAAGATAAAGAAGCACATCATGTTCGTAGTTGGAGCTGCTCTGCAGAGCTGCAATCTATTATGCACCTGAGAGTCAGGAAAGTGCTGAGACAACTTTATCCTGCCATGCCCAGTAATTATGTAATAAAAAAGCCATGTTATTTCAGCCCATAAAACAGTTTAAAGTGATTAATTTTCTGAAAGCTTAAATTGAAAGTGCATGAGCATCATTAAGGCCATGCCTGATCTGGGTTTCTGAAAATATATTATCATACTTCTCTGAAATGTCTCTTAAGATCTTGCTTTTTGTGTGTATACTCTTTTAAATTATTAAGAACCATACATATATCTGTAATTTCATTATAAATATATTATCAAACTCATCACTTGAAAGACCCTCTTTTGTACAAAATTTACTGGTACAATTTCATCTTTCTCTTTCTAAAATCTACTTAGACTTTTCTAAATATTTCCTCATTAGAAAATAGGAAGTAAGTTCTTCAAATGATATAATATTAAATCATCATTATTTACTGAAAATTACTGATGACTCTAGAAACTCTCTCAGACATTGTAGGACTATATCTTCTATGTTTTTCATTCCTAGGATTTTTATATATTTAGGTGAAAGCATTTGCTAACCCTAAAATATAGGTGCTTCTCTCGATTCATCAATAGTTAGTAGAGTAAATCACCACCCTCAGCATTGACAGTAGGTCTCTATTCATAATTTTGCTGAACATTAATAGAAACTTCTGGCTGCTTTCTCAATTCCTTCATTGCCCAAGCATCACTAAAAAGTATTTCTGACTGTGGTAGATTACTACCACATTATGAGTGTAAAAGAAGTTAAGTATAACATATGTAAAAAAACAAGTTCACACAGAAATCTCTATGTCATTGGTTGCAAAGTCCCAATGGAAGCCATAATCGGAGAATGGAAGGAGGCTAAGGTGTCCTTCAGGAAGCCTGCCTTCACTCACCCCAACCACACCACCTGCCTGGCCCAACTTCACCTGTCTTCCTCCCATATTCTCTCCCAGGATACCTACTCAATTTTAAGGAATCACCTGTCAAACACAAAATCCCTTTTACATCATTTTTTTACAGAGGAGTTTAATTCTCATTTATCTAAATATCTCCCATGGAGAGAGTAACAAAGGTGCCTTGCTTGCCTTCATCACCAAGGAAGCCAATCGAGGTATGTTTTTAGAACCCAAAAAGATTAATTTTCTGTTAATTATTATGTTGCCTCTCAGAGCATGTCATTTCAACTGCAAGCAACTTTGAAAACTAACATTCTTTTCCTTCCTTTTTCAGCCACTTAATTGGCACAGAGCATTAGTCAAAACCTGATATATTCATTAACATTGCACTGTCATGATCATGTATCCCCTTTTCATAGAGTGAATTAATAATTTTGTATTAAAATGGATAATTATGTTTTTCTCAATGGAAAATTAAAATGCTCTTTTTTTTGGTGTTTTTATAGAGAAAACAGTCAAACTAAATGAAATTTTTCAACATTCAACTCCTAATACATTTAGTGATGTCATCACTTGTGTTTGTATGTTTGTTTGTTACTTGACATATAACTAGATCTATCAGTGAACTACAACTGACTCTATGGGTACTTGGTTAATAATATGAAGTTACATTAAAATGAGAATATAAAGTCACACCTCTAACAGTACCTTAAAAATTAATATACAAAGTTAATTTTTCAAAAATCCAGATGCCTTTGTCTGCCTCCATATTTATTATGCAAATTTATATGTGGATTTTTTTCTTGTTGACTTGGTCACAAATGACAGGCACTGTCTCCTTTTTTTATTTTTCTCCAGCTGACCTATTAAAATGTTTGCCAAAGTAGGAGGGTACTGTTAATGAGAATTCTGACAGCTCAACATAACATTAATCTTTCATCTGTAGTTGTTGATTTTTGACAATTTTTATAGTTTTGTTTTTTGATTTTTTTTGTCTAACACTCAACATAAACTTTACTGATTGACATCATCATATGCCAGGCATGTCTGAATTAAGATAAAAAAGAATTACCCATAACAAATATCACAGGGATCATTAATTAATCCTGTTTTTAGTAAACAACAAGGCAGACAAGCAAATTCATGGAAGACTGCATTAGTGGAGAGGTGTTAATTGAAAGATCGCTCAAGTGATGGCAAGTTTTCAATATCAAAACTGAAAGAAGCAAGACGTGATAGAATTCCTGAAGAGAGTCATTATGGTTGAAGAGAAAAAGTATTAATACATCAGACCCAAGTCAAATAAATAGAAAAGACAAAGAAATAGAAATGAGTCACATAAATAAAGACAATAAAACATGTCTTTATTCAGTGGCTACATGAAACTTTTCATACAGTAAAAATGTTTACTTGGAAGGACTCCAGTAAACTCACAACTTCATTCAATGTTCGAACTTTATATTGACACAATTCTATACCTACTATCATAGTTTGGTTTTAAAATAACTAATATTCAAAATAAGTAACTTATGTTATCTTTTCCTGATTTCCCAGAAAATTAAAATAAACTGAAGAGTCCTGCTAATGCATTAAGATACAATGCACCTTCCGTTGGTCCAAGACAACTGTCATTGTCCAAGAATGGCATCTAAACTTTTACCTTTAATTAAAAAAAAAAAAAAAAGATAACGAGTGATATCAGTGAAGGCTCCATGCTTCATTTAATTCTGTAAAGAATATTAGGCCTTCTAATTATCAAACAAAGTTGAAAGGGACAGTTTCATATATGTAGTTTGGCAAAATCCCATGATCAATTTTTAGTTTTTTTTTTTTTTTGTTTTTTGTTTTAGAAAATCCCACACGGAACAATAACCATATATGGCCATTAACTGAGGATTTTTTAAAAAATATTTTATTTATTTATTTGACAGATCACACGTAGGCAGAAATGCAGGCAGAGAGAGAGAGAGAGAGAGAAGCAGGCTCCCCTCTGAACAGAGAGCCAATGCAGGGCTTGACCCCAGGACCCTGGGATCACGACCTGAGCCAATGGCAGAGGTTTTAACCCACAGAGCCACCTAGGCAACCTTGAGGATATGTTTTAAATATAAAATCATTCAAGTTATTTGAGCCCTAGCAAATATCAAGTATTGACATGGGCAGACTTGTTTTACATGTGAACAGTTCAGTTTTTCCAAAAAATGAACACAGTTAGTTAACATTCAGCCAAGGTAGTTTCAATGTTTTTCATTAGCTTTCAATTACCCATGTGGAGCCTGTCTCTCTGCTAAAGGTCTCTGTCAGTTGAGGAGTCAACTTAAAACAATTAATATTCTGTTGGTGTTAGAACAGAGTGTGTAAAACAAAGTTGGAACTAGAGACATATCAGCATGATTGGGACTCCTCAAGAGTAAGTGTACCCAGTATGGTCTGTTCAAATAATAATAACAGTTTTGTAGTTTAGTAATCCTGGAATTCAAGTAATATTTCAGGTTAAATATAATCTCAGGTTGCAAAATACCATTCTTCACTTTCTCTGTAAATGGCTACATTTTGTCACTCGACACTTTTTTACAACTGTGATTAAGTTCTCAATCTCTTTCTTTTCTTTCTTTTTTTTTTTTTAAACTTCATAATCTTTAGAGTAACCTGTAATTAGAGAATAGTTATGACCATTTCCTCTACTCAGGAAAGAAAAAGAAGGTTATTGGGTGCCAATTTTGGGTGAAATGATGTTTTGTGCCTTCATACATCATTCCTTTAACCTTGACAACAAATTAATGAGGTAGATAATGTTTTTATTTTAAATTTCATACTCTGTATAAAAATAACATCTTTCTTTGGTTAGTGATTTTGGCTGACATCTGTTTCATAATTCAGCGATCTTGAAACTAGACCACAATATATTATCCTTCGTTACCTGGTGATTTTTAGTGAACATGACACATAAAATCCTGTTGAAAAAATGGAAGTTGTGCCTTTCAAGGTCTGTTCTGCTTGCTCAGTATTACCATCAAGAATCCCACAGGACCAAATCAGATATAAATAATTCAGGATTCATTAACTCAACAAGTATTTGTCCAATTCCTATGTTTTAGGCACTATTATTAACTCTTGGGCTACATTAATAACCAAAAAGAAAAAAAAAATCTGGCCTTCATGGTTACTGGAAGTGTCCTCTTCCATGCGTTTCCTCAGTTACCATATGCATTCCATTGTACTATGAGCCAGACATTACTGGGAGTGGTAATGATCAAATGACAAGCACAGCAGGCAAGGTTTTTCTCTCAAATTCTAATCTAGTAGAATGAGACAGAACATAGACAAAAAATAATCAAATTACTGAGGAACTATTTTCTGTTATTATGTATTTAGTGCCTAGGTTTATCGACATTGTTATTAGAGAACAAATGAGTGATCTGCTGCAAACCGCAAAACAGAAAAAAAAAAAAAAAAGTTTTCCACCAAATGCAACCATCACTCTTGCTCTCCAAAAACTTTTATTTCATGTCCCTAAATTAGCATACCCATATCTTGAAAGGTAAACTTTTTTTTTTTTTTAAAGATTTTATTTATTTATTTGACAGAGAGAAATCACAAGTAGATGGAGAGGCAGGCATAGAGAGAGGGAAGCAGGCTCCCTGCTGAGCAGAGAGCCCGATGCGGGACTCGATCCCAGGACCCTGAGATCATGACCTGAGCCGAAGGCAGCGGCTTAAACCACTGAGCCACCCAGGCGCCCATTGAAAGGTAAACTTTTGACTATTACCTATTGTTACTCAGGTTGGACACATTAAGAGGAGAGGTAACAGGAATTTTAATTGTAGGACAAATACTTAGCAATTGTATTCACAATGAAACTTTCAGATTACTATTGAATTGGAAGAGGTGGTATTTTGGCTGAGGAAAAATCCTGTTGATGACATAGAATGTAAAAGAGAAAAATTAAAATCATTGCATTTGGCACCAAAATCTCTTGATTCATAACACAACCTATTATAATCTTACATCAGTGTTTTTAAAATATTTGGCTTCAGGACCCATTCAGGGTCTTAAAAACAGTTAACCTCAATTTTTTTGTTTATTTGGTTATACCTATTGACATTTACAAAATTAAAAATTAAAATTAAGAAACTTTTAAAGAGGAACACACAGACACGTATTCCACTAACCTTCTGGTCAATTACATTCTTTCATGTCTTGCAGAATCTAAATTCACCACTATATGCTTGTAAGATTGCAGCTTTAATTACTAAAGTTAATCTTGAAATCTGATATTTTTTTCTGCATTGCACTTCAAGACTTCCTTGGCTATTCTTGGTCTATTGCATTTCCATACATATTATCAAAACATTATACAAATTTCCACAAAGGAAAAAATCCTACTGAATTTAAAATTTAGTGTGTTTAATGTATAAATTGATCATTTAATAACAGGGCCTTCCAAGCCATAAACATGGTCTATCTATTTATTTAGGTTTTCTTTGGTTTCTCCTATTTATGCATTTTTGGTGTGGAATATTTGTACATATTTTATTAGATTATTTCTATTTTTTTACTGCTATATAAATAGCAACTTGCTAATATAATTTTAATTTTGTTACTTATAATTGCTTTTATAAACTGATCTTGTTTCCAGGAACTTTGCTAAATTCACTTATTAATTCTAATAGTCCATATAATTCTGTTTTTCATATAGTTATACAGTCATGTTGTTTTCTGGTAATAATTTTTTTTCTTCCCTTTTAGTCCTTTTTAATTTTATTTCTTTTTATTTCTTTAGTGCCCTGGCTCTATCACATTGTTTGCTCTTCTTTTTGTAACATCTTAAAGCTCAAATCATCAATTTTCATCTTTCAAAAACTGTACATCCCTAAGAATATAGATTTCTCTCTCAGCACACGTGAGGTACATGTCAAAATGTTAATATGTTCTATTTTCAATTACTGCCCAGTGCTGTTTCAATCTTCTTCCTTTGAATCTAGTCTGATTGCATATTTAACAGCACCTAACTTAAGCAGAATTTCCTTTGTAAAAGATTGGAAGAAGATTAAATCAACTTATTTTTAAGTGTAAAATAAAGAATATTTACGCTTTTTCAATGTAATGTATTTGCATTACTTTCATCATCTTTTTGAGAACTATTTACTATAATCACATTTTATCCCTTTTCAGTCTTCATTCCTTTCTTGGAATTTGTTGAATTATTAGTTTCCCTTTAGCTAGTTAACTATCATCTATCTATCATCTATCTATCTATCTATCTATCTATCATCTATCTATTAAAGATTTATTTATTTATTTATTTATTTGAGAGAGAGAGAGCATACAATGTGGAGGAACAGAAGGAGAGGGAAACTCAAGCAGACTCCATGCTGAATGAACAGCCTATGCAGGGCTCGATCTCACCAACCATAAGATCACAATCTGAGCCAAAATCATGAGTGAGATGCTTAACTGACTGAGCCACCTAGGCACCCCTTAATTTCCCTTTAAAAGTGGTATCTTTTCAATACATAAAGAAAATGTTGCAGAACTGCCTATTCTCTTTAACAAAAATCTAACATAAATATATACATCTATTCTCTTCCTCTGTAAATACCACCTCAAAATGTTCAACTTACCAAACACTCTCTCATCTTACTTCTTTGTAATCTAGTATTTTAGTTTCTTTGTTATTTTAAGCCCCATAATATATAATTCTATAATTATTGTTTCATATGTTTATTTAGGTAAGCATTATTTATGTTGTCTTTTATTATCCTATCTTCCTATTTCTTTCACATCTTCCTGCAATACATTTCTCAAAAGATCTTTCAATGAGTCTGTTCTTAGTAAAATTTCTTAGCTTTTACATTTGAAATGTGATGGCATTCTTCCTCATCCTTAAATCTTAGTCCAGTGGACGTAAATTGATAAATCTATTACTTAGCCATTATTCCATTACATTTGGCTTAAGTTGTTGCTGTTGATAAGTCAAAATAATTTTCATTTCTCTGAAGGTAGTAAACTGTCTATTCTCAATATGTTTGATAGTTGGAAGACTCACTAGGGTGTTTCTAGAAGTTGATTGATTTATCCATAGCCTATGTGGGACTAAGGGTACTTCCTGAACCTGAAGAAGGTTAGTTATCCCTAAGTTCTCCAATGTCCTCAGCAAGCATCTTTTGAATATTGTTTCTCTCATTCTCTCTATTCCTTCAATTTAGAAACTTTATTAGGTGCATTTCGAGTTTCTTATTTTGGTTGCCTTGTATCTTAACATCTTTCTTTCATGATTCTTTTATTTACTTCTCTTCCTATGCTCCATTATAAGTAATCTTTTACTTCTAGCCCCTAAATTGTTATTTGTTCAGCTGTGTACAATCAGATGCTCAAAACTTCCACCAAGATTTAATTTAGATGCAAGATATTTTTATGTATAGAAGTTCTACTTACTTTTGTATATTTAGCTTGTTACATATAAATAGTATTTCATTTTTTTTTAAAGATTTTATTTATTTATTTGTCAGAGAGAGAGCAAGCACAGGCAGACAGAGTGGAAGGCAGAGTCAGAGGGAGAGGGAGAAGCAGGCTCCCTGCGGAGCAAGGAGCCTGATGTGGGACTCGATCCCAGGACGCTGGGATCATGACCTGAGCCGAAGGCAGCTGCTTAACCAACTGAGCCATCCAGGCGTCCCTAAATAGTATTTCATATTTAAGTATTTATATTATTTTAAATATGTTTTTTAATGAAAAGTCTCAAATTTCTACTGATAATATTTAATTTTCTTTCTTAGTTCATCTTGTTGGTTTGTATTTTGAATTTATTGTAGAATAGAACTGAGTTAACCATGTTTCCAATCTAGAAGGCTTTGTTTTTGTCCCTGGTATGTTTAGAGCTCAGGTATGTCCCTGCTTTATCAAAGTACCACCATTTTAGAGGCTCTTTTTATAAACCAGATTTACCTATGCTACAAAGTCAATACATGTTAGAAACCTAAGCCTCTGGGATACTAACCTGTGGATATAAATCTTTAGATAAAGTTTGCCTGTATAGACCTAGGTTGGGATCAATTTTAGAAACCGGGCAACTATTTTAATTACTTGAGTGTGTAGCCCTTTCTTTGTCCTGCTTTTATTTGGATTTAACTCTAACTCCCTGCCTTGTGAGGTTGCAGACCTTATTTTTCTGAGCTTAGATGGCCTATATGCCAAAGTTCTCTGTTCCAGACAACTGAAGCATCAAGATGATAGGGAGATATTCAGTCTTTCTTCATTGAATATAATATTGGCTGTAGGAGTTCATTTATTTTGCATATGTTCTTTATCGAATTCAGGAAATTTACCTCTTTTATACTTTGCTGAAAGTTTTTATCATGTGTGAGTGTTGTTTTTTCCAACTTTTTTTTTTTTTTTTTTTTTTGGTGCATCCATTGATATGACCACATAATTTCTTTTTCTTTAGCTTGCTGCTGTGATTATATTGATTGATTTTTTTAATGTAACTTTGTTTTTATTTATTTATTTACTTTTATTTCCCTTGGATAAACAAATACCTAGAAGTAGAATTTCTGGATTTATTTTGTAAGAACCCCCCAGATAGGTTTTTAAAGTGTTTGTAGCATTGTATTCCTAACAGTAATGTATGAGTGTTTCAGTTATTTCTCTCTAGCACTGGTATTGTCAGTTTTTAAAACTTTAGCTATTCTATGGGTGTGAAATGGAATCATTCTGGTTTTATTTTGTATTTCTCTGATGACTAATAATGTTGAACATCTTCTTGTGTGCTTATGGACCTTTTGTAATCTTTTGTGAAGTGCCTATTCAAGTCTAGTTATTTATTCGATTTTTTTCTTTGCTTTTGTCTTTTTTTTATTGACTTATTTTTGAGTATTGAAGAGGCCTTGCATATCTGGACAAGATCTTACTTGGTCATGTATATACTTCACAGTGGTATAGAATTACACATGGTAAATAATTATATATATATATATATATATATATATATATATATGCATATATTAAGGAGTTAGTGTACATGAGATGGAAAATCAGCTTCCAGGTTTGCTAAGGTTCCACTGATGCTCTGGGTGTTTTTTCTTTGGTTTTTGGCTGAAGTAGGGAAGATATTGCTACCCAGGTTTTCCATTTTTAGGACATTCCTTTCCCAGGACTTTGACTAGGAGAACAGAGTTCCCATGGATCTTTTTTTCACTGTATCTAGTTGCAGTTCCAGCTGGAGGCTTTGCATCACATTGTCTAGGATACATGGAAGGCCATAGGAAAACTCAGGAAATTAACCTCTGTATTGTTCCTCTTGTCTCCAGGCTCCTCTGGAGCTTTTCTTCTTTTCACCTTTCAGAGACCTTGTAATGTCATTTCCATGCATCTGCAATTAAATGCATCTTGCACTGAAATCTGATTTTTTCGAGGTAATCTACTACTAGTCTCATGTTACTCATGTAACATACATATTATATAATATAAAATTTTTGAAGATTTAATTTATTCATTTAACAGACAGAGATCACAAGCAGTCAGAGAGGCAGATGGGTTGAGGGGGAAGCAGGCTCCCCACTGAGCAGAGAACCCGATGCCAGCTCCATCCCAGGACCCTGGGATCATGACCTGAGCCAAAGGCAGAGGCTCTAACCCACTGAGCCACTCAGGTGCCCCTGATTTGTATATGTTTAATGTTTATCTGTCCTGCAAGATTATAAAACTTCATAAAGAAAGGAATAGATTTTGTGTAGTTCGCAGCTGAAATCTCAGGTCTCAACTCAATGTTTCCTTTTTTTTTAAATTAATAAAGATACCTGTAATTGGATTTCGATTTAAAAATTTATATTTATCAAGTATATATTGAAGACTTGAGTCTCAGAAATTCATGTATCAAATATTTTAGTTTGAAATAGAAGACTAAATATGGTGTATTTCATGAGCAAGTTAATCCATTGAAATAACAGCCTTCATTAGAATTATTTAACAAACGGATTTTAGCAACTTATTGTCACTTTTTGTATATCTACAAATTGGCTCTTTCAGTATGTTCACATAAATAAACAGTAATTTTAACGATTTTCATTCCTTAGGGCTAAGCTTGAATGGCTCCTTATTTGACAACATTCACATTTTGGATTTTGTAGGGAGTTTTGATGGGACAAAGACTCTTCTTTACTAGTAATTTTTGTTTTGTTTTGTTTTTCCTTGTTTCATTGACCAAAAACTAAAGGGAGACAATCACTAAACTCAAATGGAAGAAATCAAGTCTAATTCTAAAGTGCTGGTGTATGGTAGTTCTATGATTTTATTACTTATAATGAAATTATTTGGAATGTGTCCAGTGGGTAAGAGGTTTACCTACAGGAAATACACTAGGAGGAAAAATAAAAATGCTCAAAGCAGTTATATTTAAGTGCCTTTTCCTCAAGAATGACATGAAAATGTCTTCAATTAAATGAATTTCCTTTATCCTGTTTCTCACTGGCAGTGCCAAATACAATATGTTGGATATATCTATGTCTAGATAATTTCATAATACTGGCAATAAGTTTTAGTCTATTTATTAGCTGTTTTATTTTTAACTGTTAATTTGAGGTATGTCATGCTTAGCGAAATAAGTCAAGCAGAGAAAGACAACTATCATATGATCTCCCTGATATGAGGAAGTGGTGATGCAACATGGGGGCTTAAGTGGGTGGGAGAAGAATAAATGAAACAAGATGGGATTGGGAGGGAGACAAACCATAAGTGACTCTTAATCTCACAAAACAAACTGAGGGTTGCTGGGGGGAGGGGGTTTGAGAGAAGGGGGTGGGATTATGGACATTGGGGAGGGTATGTGCTTTGGTGAGTGCTGTGAAGTGTGTAAACCTGGTGATTCACAGACCTGTACCCCTGGGGATAAAAATATATGTTTATAAAAAATAAAAAATTAAAAAAAATCAGAAAATTTCTAGTATAAGAAAGTAGAAAATTTTTTATTTCCTCAATAATATATTTACTCCAACATTTTCAAGAGATATGCTAATGGCATAAGTACTCATCTTAATGAAAAGCAAAAGAAAAAAATAGCAAAATAACAGCTAATGGATAATGGGATAGAAAATACTCATACACTGAGACACATATACAAATTTGAAAATAAGTCAGAAAGAAAATTTTGCCCTATGAAATAAGTTTGATAATATATATATTTTAGAATAATAAGCAAAAAGTTTGATAAGATAGAGAAGTTAAGATAGAAAAGAATTTTTTTTTTTTTTTTTAAAGTACAAGCTATATGACTTAAAAAACAATCATACTTTACTGGGAAGAGTAGTGCCAACTGAAGATATGGCTGGGATTATAGTCTCTAAGATACAACATCGAAAAACTAAAATCTTTCATAATTTGCACTTTATTTATTAAGATGACTCTAAAATGACTTTAAGGAATAAATTATTCCTTTCTTGGTGTCTATGCTGTAGCATAGGGGGGAAAAATCCCTTTTGCCACTACCTATTGTAAAAACCACAGACTACACATTTCCCAGTTAAAAATGATATGTGTTAAGGAATTTTGAGCTATAGCTGTATAAACATTTTATAAGGAAATTAAGGATGATCTGATTGAATTACCTACAAAAAAAATAAAAGATATAGGCAAAGTGAGTTTTTTTCTTGCTTAACTAGTTTAATGACTATTTGCAAATGTTTCTTTAAATATCTAAATAATTTTCCATATGCTTTCATAAAGTTCACTGTATTTGTATATATGTATCCATATAATATATCTTTTAACCATTTAATCATCCTAAGATTAATTAAAATTTTAGAAAACAGAGCTTATAAAGTATTTTATAAAATATAGTCTCAGACTATCTCTTCTGTTAAAATTGAATCATAAGGATTTTCGAGCATTTCCAGCACATATTGAAAATACTATGTAAGGGATGCCTGGGTGGCTCAGTGGGTTAAGCCTCTGCCTTCAGCTCAGGTCATCCTTGGGGTCCTGGAATCAAGTCCCACATCAGGCTCCCTGCTCAGTGGGGAGCCTCCTTCCCCCCACCCCACCTGCCTCTCTGCCTACTTGTGATCTCTGTCTGTCAAATAAATAAATAAAATATTAAAAAAAAAAAGAAAAGAAAAAAATACTATTTAAACCTTCTGTAGAAGTGTGAAAAGAAAATGAGATAAATTTAGGAATGAAGAGTCATACAAATGTATCTATTTCTAAGTAATAATAGTAATTACAATTATACCAACATTTCCTACTATCTGCTGAAGCAGTATTATATATTCATTTATAATTAGTTACATGATTATTCATATGAGTAGCTAAAAAATTATAGCAATTTGCAAAAGTATTTAGATCTGGATGTTAGTATTGAGGGTTCTGAAATGGTATCAGACGGTAACACTAAGCAGTAAACTCATGCACTGAAATACATTCCTTTATGTTTTTTTATTTAATTTTAGTTTTTCAGAGTTCCCAGATTCATTGTTTATGTACCACACCCAGTGCTCCATGCAATACATGGCCTCCTTAATACCAAAGACCAGGCTCACCCATACCCCCACCTTATTTCCTCCCAAGCCCTCAGTTTGTTTCTTAGAGTCCACAATCTCTCTTGGTTCATCTTCCCTCAGATTTACCCTAATTCACTTTTTCTTTCCTTCTCCTAATGTCCTCCATGATATTCCTTATACTCCACAAGTAAATGAAATCATATGATAATTGACTTTCTCTGCTTGACTTACTTCACTCAGCATAATCTCCTCCAGTCCCATCCATGTCGATACAAAAGTTCAGTGTTCTTCCTTTCTGATGGCTGAGTAATATTCCATTGTGTTTATGAGTTGTATCTTCTTTATCCATTCATCTGTTGAAGGGCATCTTGGCTCTTTCCACAGTTTGGTGATTGTGGACATTGCTGCTATGACCATTGGGGTACATATGGTCCTTCTTTTCACTATATTTGTTTCTTTGGGGTAAATACCCAGTAGTGCAACTGCAAGATCATCGGGTAGCTCTATTTTTAATTTTTTGAGGAATCTCCACACTGTTTTCCAAAGTGACTGCATCAACTTATATTCTCACCAATAAGAGGGTTCCCCTTTTCCCACAACCTCTCCAAAACTTCTTGTTCCCTGTTCTGTTAATTTTGGCCATTATAGCTGGTGTAAAATGGTATCTCAGTGTGGTTTTGGTTTCAATTTTCCTGATGGCTAATGATGATGAACATTTTTTCATATGTCTGTTAGCCATTTGTATGTCTTCTTTGGAGAAGTGTCTGTTCATATCTTCTGCCCATTTTTTGACCACATGATTATCTTTTTTGGGGGTGTTGAGTTTGATCTTGGATATCAGCCCTTTGTCTCTAGTGTCATTTGCAAATACATTCCTTGAGCAAATGAAAGATTATTTCACCATGCCTCATGTCCTGGTTTCTCAACAGGTTCATCCCCTCCAGTTCATTGGCAAAACCAAGAAGCTTGAAAAATCCCAATAAGCTTTCAGTTATAGCCGCCTGGTTACTTTCCAATTGGCCAGAACATCTAGACTTCTGATCTCCTTGAAGGGGAAAAAAAATAATAAAAATATAAATAAATAAATAAATAAATATATACAGAGAGAAAGAGAGAGAGAGAGAGAGAGAGAGAGAGAGAACGCATACACTAGTAGTTAATAAAATGAAATAAAATAAAAATTCCCCAAATATTCTCATCACTTTGTCTTGGCTTCAAAAACTCCCAAAACAAGTCATCTTTAAAAATGTTTGTTAAACTACTAGAAACCATCTACACCTTATATTCTGCTTCATAAGGTCTGACAAATTTTATAAATTATTTTGCCTAATAATCTCTTACTACTACTATCTAAGGAGTAGGACATTCCATGAAAATTTGATATACCCATGTATATACCATAGAATAAATGCATACAAAAATATCAAAGGAAAGTACTTTAGTAAACTTCAGTTTTCTAGTTAATTTTTTTCTTTTAATCTTTGTTCATTTTAGTCATATTTTACTTCACTTTAACTAATATTTACATATGCTATTATACCTGTTATGTATTTTATGATCTATTAAAGGTACTAAGCAGTTTTTAAGCACCTATTTATAGAATCCAGTGCTCTTCAACCTCATAGAATGTTCTCTTAGGACATAGAAAGTTATCTTACTCAGAATGTGCTTGCTGGTTTACACACTGAGTAGAATATGCTGAAACTCTATGAATAACATACGAGGAAAGAAAAATGAAATAAATCCAAAATTGTGACCTAAATTGGATATTTCAATTTATTGTGCATGTTTTAAATTTTAGCTATAGCCCTACTCTTTAGATTTTCAAAAGAGGATAAAGAATTTTTTGGAATAAAGAATTTTATTTTTCAGATGTCATGAAGAAAATTCTAGATATATAGTTAATTAATTATTCCAAAATGTCTTAAAAATCAGGTATATGGAATACATAAGGAGCAGACTAAGTTTGGATGAAATTCTGTAACTTTCAAAACATTTTCATAATATGTTCTGTAAATAATATAATTAAGAGACTAAAATAATCTGTTGCAATAAAAAGAAAAATAGACAGCACTTCAGCAAGCACTTTAATAAATGAAAGTAAATTTTGAGTCTCAATTGGGAAATATTCTGGTACATTTAAAATAATAATTTTGAAGAAAAGCAATTAAAATAGCAAATTTCCATACCTGAAACAACAATTTTCTTTTAAAATCTCTACCTGGCATAACAGATATTAATAGTCTTCTGTTCATTCAGTACTAATTTCAACCTAATTGTGTAATTGCCATTATGTTCAGGTAATACTCTGGAGTCTGGGGGTAAAGCAGTGATCAAAATAATCTTCTTAAGTTCTGGAGATTGTGTTCTAGACTGTTTACATCTTTAGAACATTTATTTATCTACCCATGTTTGCAAAAGCAAGTATACGTAATTTTATTTTACTAAGAAGAATTTGGGTGAAATTTATTTATTTTCTATTGCAGAAAATTAAGGTTACACTTAAAGAATACTAGATAAAATATAAGTTAAAAATTACTCAGCTCAGACCTACAGTGTGGTATTTCAAAGCCCATACTGGAAGCTTGCAACTTTATCAACTCGATATTCAGGTTAAAAATGCTCTCTTTATCTAAATTGTGTCTTTATTTTCTTTTTCATTTTTTTTCTTTTTCTTTTCTTTTTTCTTTCTTTTTTTTTTATTAAGATTTTATTTTTTTATTTGACTGAGAGAGAGAAACCACACAAGCTGGGGGAATGGCAGAGGGAGAGGGAAAAGCAGACACCTCACCATGCAGGAGTCTGATGCAGGGCTCGATCCCAGAACCTGAGATCATGACCCGAGCTGAAGACAGACCCTCAAACCACTGAGCAACACAGGCACACCTACCTATAATTCTGTTCTTCATAAATATGAGCTGGAGAGATAAAATAGACCTCATTAGATAAGTAGATAATTGGTAGATAGAAAGATGATAAATACATAGACAATTGTATAGATTAAGTATATTGAAATATCATGCCACTGTAACTTTTGGTAGCTTTTGTGGATGTGCTTAACAAAAATGTATAATTTATTTTCAATCTATGTTGACCTTACTATACATATTTCAAATCACTTACTGATACAACCTTTGTTATAAACCAATCCAGTAATTACTTCAGTCACGCTTTAATCTTATTCACTTTAAAACGAATCACATTGTTTTCATTTCTGCAGTATCTAATCACTCCCCAACCCACTCCATCAAGTAAACCCTTTCTAAACCCTTTCTGGGTCTTTAGCTTTATCATATTCTTGCTTTTAAATATATATATACATATATATATGTATATATATTTGTGCATATATTTTAAAATACATGTGTTGCTAAATTTTTTTAACTTGTATTGAAAGGATCTGTATGTTTCCTAGGCTTCTTATTTTTTAAAGTTTTTAAATTATTTTTATTATTTTTTTAAAGGTTTTATTTATTTGTCAGAGAGAGAGAGAGAGAGATACAGAGCACAAGCAGGGGGATCGGCAGGCAGAGAGAGAAGCAGACTCTCTGCTGAGCTGAGGGCCCAGTGTGGGACTCCATCCCAGGACTCTGAGATCATGACCTGAGCTGAAGGCAAGTGCTCAACCAACTGAGCCTCATAGGTGCCCCATTTTCTAGGCTTTTTAAATTCAATATTATATTGACAATGTTCATCTATATCTTGCAATTAGTTATAGTTCATTTGTAATAATATTCTATTGTGTGACTTTGGCACAATTTATTTTCATCCTCCACGTGCAGAAATAAATTGGCAGGGCACCTGGGTGGTTCAGTGGGTTAAGCCTCTGCCTTTGGCTCAGGTCATGATCCCAAGGTCCTGGGATCAAGCCCCACATAGGGCTCTCTGCCCAGCAGGGAGCCTGCTTCCTCCTCTCTGTCTGCCTGCTTCTCTGCCTACTTGTGATCTCTGTCTGTCAAATAAACAAATTAAAAAAAATAATAATAAAGTTGGCATTTTCTGGCATTTGAGTTAGCATTAGGTTTCCATTATTAGGAATAGTGCTGCTATAAACTTTCTCAAACATATCTCTTGGTGAAGAGTTTCTTTTAGGTTTATATAAACATAAGAATCTGATGAGTCATATGGAATGGTAATGATTGACTCTATACAATATAAAGAATGAGCAAATTATTAATCAAAGAGAATGCAGAGGAAGAAAAGATCAATTCACCAGAGTGCCCAGATGTGAATTGAACACATAATAAATCTGTTTCAAGGGGCGCCTGGGTGGCTCAGTGGGTTAAGCCGCTGCCTTCAGCTCAGGTCATGATCTCAGGATCCTGGGATTGAGTCCCACATCCTGCTTTCTGCTCAGCAGGGAGCCTGCTTCCCTCTCTCTCTCTCTGCCTGCCTCTCTGTCTACTGTGATCTCTCTCTGTCAAATAAATAAATAAAATCTTTAAAAAAAAAATCTGTTTCAAGCAAATACCTCCTGTAACTATCTAACAGAAAATATTTATTCCTTAAATCCTTTGGTCTTTCTCAGTATTGACAATTAGATTTTCCCCCATCATCTCACCATTGTGGTAAAGATCTAGAGGAGATGTCATTAGCTTCACTACATATTGAAAAACATATACATATAAGTGTGATTATATGTGTACTTAAATAGTATTTAAATGAGTTAATTCATGATGAACAGTACTAGTCTCATCTTAGTAAAATAAACATCTAAATTGTGGTTTAAAAATAATTTAAACTTTGAAGTTGTCAGCTCTATTCTTCAAAAACAAAAATAATAAAATAATAGCTTGATGATAATGAAAAACTTAAAGATAATGAAAAAGATACTTTCTTTTTTAGAAAATTCTGAGATTACAAACTAATATTACCTATAAATTTAAACAAATTTATTAAGTGCCATTTCTATTAACTAAGATGGCATTTTAATTTGAAATTGAAAGAATCAGATTTTTTGTCAAACAAAAATGTGCTACAGAATTGAGAGAGATAACTGCTGTATTCAAACACAGCAGTTCCTTAATATCCATATGTAAGATACTATTTTCTGAATCTGCTATAGGACTTTTTAATATATTTTATTATTATGAGCTATTATGAGGCTGAAATAATATATGCAATCATAATTGATAGTATGGTTTTTAAATAGATATTTGTAGCTCTCATAAAATTTTATTAATGGTATTAGAGCAGTAACAAATTTTAATAAATCATTACAATTTCTTATAAAATTTTTATTATATCATTTCTGTTGCTCAAATTTGGACTACAATAGCCTCTTAATTGATGTGACAATAAAACTTTGGAAATGAAGCAGATGGCAGGTTGTATTTTAAGAAACATTTCCAAGACCCATTTTCCTTTATGAAACTTAAGTAAATCATAAGGAACACAAACAAACAAACAAATAAAGTACATAAAGTATATTAAAAAAATTCAACTAAAAATTTCAAGAATAAATTCTGACCTGCAAATCAAAAATGCTAATTTTAATTAGAAAAATACCAATTACAAGAGTTGATACTGACATTGTGCAGAAACAAAACAAAACAAAACAAAACACTATATATCTATATCAGATTTCTAGTCCAAATCTATTTTAGAAATAATCATTGTTATGATTTATTTCTATTTTAAATATGAATGCTTTGAAATGTTGAATTTAAGTTATAGTTACTATATCAGCCAGGGAGCAGACTACATGATAAATATTTAAACAGAAGGTATTTCATTTGAGAATAAGTTATGCAGCTGTTATAGACCTGAGACGAGAGCAAAAACACGGAGGTACTCTAGAGGTAATTGCATGGAGTAGCTAATAATCCCAAGTCTGGAGGATATAAGGGGAAAAAGTTGAGCTGAACAGATTTTAGAAGGAAGAAGAAAAACCGCTCTTTAGCTGGAGCTCAGGCTGTGCTGGACCTTTGAGGGAGCACAGTAAAGTTGATTCTAGGAATGTTAAAAGAAGCCAGAGGCTAGGACCAACAGTAGCTGAGGAGATTTGTTGCGGGACAAGCAGCAAACAAGAAGAAACCCTCCTCTGTTCTCCTTCCACCATTCAATCACTAAATCCCCTGTGTTAACACATTCTAACCAGAAGTCAGTTGTCAAAGTAGACCTGTCATTTGCAGAATCTCAGCCTCAGCACTCACAGAGCAGAGGATGGAATATTGATTTAGAAGCAATAGTTCCCTGAGCTCTCATTTCACGTAGGTTTCCACTGTATTCTTACAGTTTGTTTCCACCCAAATAAAGAAATGTTTATTTCTTTTTAAGATTTGACCCTGGTAGGTACTTGAATTTTTGACTCCTCCTGTCCTCATCTCTTGCCAACATTTCTTTTTTTTCTCCCCAACCCAGTCCCTTTACTATTTCCCAGGCACGGTAAGTTCCACAACTCATCATTCTATTTCTCACATTGGAACATTTGCACATTCTGGGTGCTCTGGGTGGCATTCTCTTCCCTCCTCTTCATCTGGGAAACTTTTACATGTCCTTCAGGAGTCAGATAAGATATCATTGTCTTTGGCTTTGAGTGACAGGTGCCCTTCATACTGACTAAGGTGGTACTACTTGCTTACCTCTAGAGGAATGAAAAACACAGTATACTAATGGACTCACTTCTGGCAGTACCAATAAACCATAAACCACTTGAGTGGAGTGACTATTTTCCATTCATCCTCATTTTAGAAAATAAGAGGTATTCAATACATATTTGCTGGATTTTGATTCAGAAACCTATAGGCACACCGTGAGGGCTGACGTGCTTGCTGTGTTTTAGCACTAACTTTGTTCATAGGCTTTATAGAAGTGAAGGAGGGGAGGGGAAAGCAGGAAGATAAATTGAAGCAACACTTTTACCTTTACTAAGAAAGATGAAAAGAATGCCAATTAATAAAGAGCCTTAAAAATGTGTTATATACCAATGATCTAACTGATCTGTATGCAAAAGAGTACAGGAGTAAAAACTGGATCATAATTAAAATATATTATCCATGGTGGTGGTTGTTGTTGTTTCCTGTCTCATGGAGCTTAACTATCAATTGAAACCAATAAAAACAAGAAAACATAAAAGGGGAATCAACCAAAGGACTTGATGGAGAAAATAACCCCCTAATATTAAAGTATACTTCTGAGCTAACGGAAGTTAGTTTGTACTTGGTTAAAAGGACAAATTCTAGAGGAAAGAATAAATGGTAGAATAAAGTAACCCACATTAGAAAGAAAAACATGAGAAAGCTTAAAAGAATAAAGAACATATGAAAAAAAGAATAAAATATCAAAAGAGAAAAAGAGGATGACTTGGCATGTTCTGATGGGCCATAGCTTGTAAGAATGCCAACTGGTGGTACCAAAGCCCATTTGTAGGAGACCCTGAGAAATTCTGGAGCATCTGAACAGATATGTTGTATCTGCTTTTATATAAATTCAACTTTATCTAGATCACCTTTATGGGCAATAGTAACTGTTAGAGTAATACTATTTCTTAAACAATTTCACTTATTTTTTTGCAAATGTCATATAGAATTTAAACAGCTAATATTCTTTATTTTTTAAAGATTTTATTTATTTATTTGATAGAGGGAGAAAGAATGAGCCCAAGCAGGTGCAGAGGCAGGGGAGAGGGAGAAACAGGCTCCCCACAGAGCATGGGAAGCCCAATATGGGACTGAATCCCTGGACTCCAGCATCATGACTGGAGCTGAAGGCAGTGGCTTAACCAACTGAGCCACACAGGCACCCCTAAACAGCTAATATTCTTTTATCTCGATTTACAACATTAATTCCTGAAGTGAAATTATTGGCTTTATAATTGAGGAAATATGTTATGCCTAAAGTTTATTGACATAAGTAAGGTAATAAAATAGCTCATTTTTTACTTCTTAAAAAAGACAAAGAAAAGTAAAATTTTGCATCTGGTGAAAACTAGGATGATAGGCAGGTCTTATTCCTTAGAGACTAAATCAGGATTGTTAGAGATAAGAACATTCTCAGGAACCTTGACCCTCTTTTTCTTTCTCTCACCTCTAATCCCAAACTGGCTATTTTACTTTCAAATATCCAGAGGCTAATTATTTCTGATTGATCTTCTTAAATGAGTTTTTCACTGCCTCATCTAAAGGATGTGTGCCCCTTCCTAAATCTTTTGTCAAACTTGCCTATGTAAAGATTATCCCCCAGAGGTTATTTTGTTTTTTTGTTAAATAGGTCAGCCTGAAACAAAATGGAGACAGAAAACTAAAATCTTTAATAGAATTAAAACCCAGTGAGCATTTATCTGTTATGATGATGCATATTTCTGAGAATGTGAATGAATATGGATTTAGATTCATATAACAGCAATGTCAGATTACTTTAGGAATCAGTCTTGACCACAACCTGGTTGTTCACAAATATCTAGTCTGAAAGTGAGCATATTTGCATTGGGATTTCTATAGTAGTCACTAAATTAATGCAATAAACTTCAATGGTATAATGTACATTTGTCTTTCATGAATTTAAGCTTTGAAATTCTATCATTCATACTTAAAGCCTGGGTTTAAAGAAAAGTTTATAAAATTCTACTTTATACTGAATTCCATTATAGTTTTTCATAGTTTTAATTCTATACTCTGTTAAATACAGAAACTTTATTTCTAAAAAAAGTGCTCCACCATATGTAGAATATCAAGCCAGTGTACATGGTTTTCTAGGCAAATACTATCCGAGTTACATTATGGAGATTCATTCCTCCTAAAAGTTAAGTAAAGTGAAGTATTTGCCCTGAGCCCATACACGTAGGGATCAGGGCTGTCTTCTTGAGCTTGTGTGAACAGCACAGATGCACGGGGCCCCTCAGTCAAAAGAGCCCATGCTCATGATTAAGTGCTTTCTGTTCGCTGTCTTGAAATTAATAATTTTGCCTCTGGATTTAAGTGAAGCTCAGTGGGTTAATGAAACATACTGTAGAGTCTTAGAAATTGGGCTCACATTTTCCAATACTACACATTGCCTTCCCAGGATGTATTCATCAGAGTTTTAATTTTTTTCCCACCCCCTGGTGTCCCAGGGTTTTCCTAACCTACCCTTCTCTTTTTCTGTCCCATCACTTCTGCTACCCTTCACCCCTGACTTATTTATGTAAGCAGAAGGAAAAAAAGAAGAACACCTGAATTATCTGTTTAAAAAAAATGTTTTTTACCCCTCTGTTTTTTTTTTTTTAATTGAAGTATAATTGACATACAGATCTTTTTAGTGTCAGGTGCACATCAGTGATTCAATATTTTTAGATATAACAAAATGTTACTGTCTTCTATTCCTTGCCGCGATCTGAGTACAAGTGTGAGGAGGGCACTGGGACTGCACACACCGTGGCATCTCAAGGAGGAGGTGATGGGCATTCCCATCTTCACTGGCAGTACCATAGTAGGTTTGGTGAACAACTTCGAACCTCTTGTCTACTTTTGATCCAGTTTGTTGAGTATGAAGGTTGCAATCCCTCAGAAGTCACCCTTCCACCATGTATTAAGGTGGTGATTTGTTGGAAGTTGGGTCAATTGCATGCATGTGCACATGATCAGGCCCTGTCTGCATTTGTCCCATGAGTGCCCTGTGACCGAAGAAGTATAGCATTAATGGCAAATAAAAAGCACTGACGAATGCTAAAAATAGGTGCTGAATGCACTTGCTAATGATTAAATGCAGTAGAATTCGGAAACCTATGTAAAAGACATATAAGATATAAATAGGTATTATTGATGTCAGATACATATCGTGGGGAAATTTAATAGTAGGTGTCCATAACTGTAAGAATTTGACGAGGAAAGTAGAATCAGTATGAGTCCTATGTAAGTTTTCACAATATGAAAATTATACATATTTCATATTTGAATTACTATAAAGATTAGACTTGAACTAGTTGTGGGAGCTGGTTAGAAGAATAAATGAAACAAGATGGGATTGGGAGGGAGACAAACCATAAGTGACTCTTAATCTCACAAAACAAACTGAGGGTTGCCGGGGGGAGGGGGGTTGGGAGAAGGGGGGGGGATTATGGACATTGGGGAGGGGATGTGATTTGGTGAGTGCTGTGAAGAAAAAAAAAATATTTATTAATAAAAAAAAAAAATTCGAAAAAAAAAAAAAAAAAAAAAAAAAAGAACTCAAAAAAAAAATTCTGTGACAGGCTTTTGCCTTTGTGCATGTTGGTGAGCCTGAAGCCACTGTCAGCAGGGCAGACAGTTGGGAAGAAAAGTTGAACATGAAATACTGGAAAATAAGAACCTACAGGACAATCGAAAACCTACAAAGACAAACTGAAACACTCAACTCTTTCTAACTGTATACAATATCAATGGCATGGTTTGACCTGCAGAAGAAGCTGGGGTCCTTTATATATTGTTATACAAGTACCTGACCTAGAACTTGAATTACCTAAAAGAGAAGGGCAATTGTCTGTGGACCCAGCTATTATCTCCTACCAACAGAGTGAGCTGAACAACTATAGCAATGTGTTAGAGTCCAGTGACCCCTGGCATTATCACCTTTTCATATATAATGGCTGCTCCTTCGCTTTTAAATTAAAAATTTCCCACGAATTTCTCTTGTGACCACCCTGCATATGGAGCCACAAAGTGAAAAGAAATTGTAATTATAGTATGACTTAGTGGACATAGTACAAAGCCATCATAGATCCCAATGTTATTCTGTATCAAGCATATCAGTGTTTTGAAATATTGGTGATTGAGTGGATTTGATTTGGAAAATTTCTTTCAAAAATAACTGTGCTATAAATTTCACTCTCCTACCTTTTAAGAGGGAGATATAAAGGGTATTAACTTTTAAAACAATGTTTACTGAGAAAGGCTTCAAATGGACCACTCACTGACTATGATATATAATGGTGTGTGTGTGTGTGTGTGTGTGTGTGTGTGTGTATCTGTACATATCTGTTGCATAGTTCACATTTTAGAAAGTGAATATGATTTGCATCAAAGAGTAAAAGCTGGTATCAGGGAAATAACTGAATTGCCTTAAGATAACAGGTCAAAGATGCATGAATCCTGGAGACCAGATGAACAATCATAGTAGAAATGAAAAGAAATCCTGCCTAAGATGATGTCTTAGTTTTGTATTACTGAGAAGAAAAATCTAAAATGAAGATTCTTGTTCAAGTGATTTATCAGTGGAGTGCTTTCAATAAAGAAGGAGTTGTATTAGTGTCCTATGCTATGTAACAAGTTATTACAAAGTTAGAAGATTAAAACTACACCCATTTATTATCTCAGGTCTGTTAAGTCAGGAGTCTGGACATAGTTTAGTTGGGTTCTCTGCTCAAGGTTTCAGAGGACTGAAAACACATCCTGAATGATAGATAGCATTGCATTTTGACAAAGTGCTGTCTCTAAGCTGATGCCTTGCTGGATCTTCAAGACACCACTCTTTTGCACACATATATGTATCTAGTAGCTTCTGGGTGGTGTAATGTGTGGTAGCACCAGTTAATCCCATGTTTTATAACCTCTGCTGCCTTTCCATTGGTTTATTTTTTCTCTCATATTTGGAGCTATTATGCAAGATCCCATAATATAAGTTCCTCTTCACACACACAGATAGTGGTGCTGGCTGAAGTACAATGGGAAGGAAGGGTAAACCCATATTTTACCCTAGGCAGGAGGAAAATTTACCAGTAGTGGGAGTAAAGGTGACTGATGTTTGGCACTTTTATCAAAAAGCTGGCTGGTCTCCTCAAAATTCTGTTTTACAGGCTCACAGATAGCTTTCAGCTTTTCCACAATAGCAAGTTCAGTCTAGAGAACAAAAGAAAGCCTAGGATTTAGAGGCTATGGAGTACGGTAAGAGAAGCAGAAGGTTAGGTGGAATTGGAATCGGCCAGCCATAAAAGCAAAACAAAACAAAACAAAACAAACAAACAAAAAACAAAACAAAACAAAAAACGAAAACAAAAAACTAGCACTGTTTTGTCTAGAAACTTATCATGGAGAGGTCCAACAAAAAAGCCTGTGAAGAAACTATATGCATTATCAGGATATAAACTATAATCTTTAAATAAGTCTTTGCTGAGAAGGCGACATTGTGCATAAACCTAGTTAGAGTATTCTCTTCTGTCTCTATGCATCAATTTCAGAAATATCAAGAAATATGGTTAGTAAGTAAAAAAAAAAAGAAAGTATTAATTTAAATTCAGTAAATTCAGGCTATGAGTTTTGATTATCAGTTCTGAGAAACTTTACTTTCTAAATTGAGAGTATATTTGCAATTTAAATTGACTGTAGGTCTCTGAATTGCTTAGGAATGACCAGAAAAGACATGAGCATATGGGAGATTTTATTCATTGTCAGGGGAAGAACTACCAACTATGTCCCATGAGTCTTATTTAGTTCAAAGTATTGACTACCTAGTTGTCCCAGAGATTAGAGGTTGAAAACATTTCTGAATATAAAAAGAGGAAACATAAGATGTTTTGTTAGGTAAGTCTAGGCTGGCACAGACTAAACACTAAGAAGATGAAGCCAAAAGATAGTTGACCAGGATCTCACAAAACTGGCTATGACCTCATGTTTCACCTATTATTACTAGGTGATACTTTAACCTACTATTACTCAAATAGTATTACTAAGAGAAGGTAAGAAAGTTGGCATAGAGAATGCTAAAATTAGATTTTGTTGAAAAACCTTGATTCTTGGTCATATTTTAGGAAAAGGATGGTGCACAGGTCTCATTTTTCTTATAAGCTCTTTTTTTATCCTAATGTCTAATAAGCATGCAAAAGGGAATGATGTTTGTAACATAGCATATAAGATTTGTAGATATTTCATTATGACTTTTGCCATTCACTATGTACACTTTTTTCAATCCATGACTTACCATTTTTTAAATACAAAATATTAAATTTGTTTTCATTTCTGTGAAATAAGAGTACTTAAAACATTCTGGATCGCAAGCACTTTGAAAAAAGAGACTGTTTCCTAATAGTAACTTCAGTCAGAAACTATTAAAGAGTAAGAAACTCTTTCCTTCAGTGTTTGTCTAATTTTTTTCATATATTTTGCTTTGTGGTTTTTAAATTTTTCCAATACTGGTTACCTCTTTCAAAATGGATTTTATGATTTAAAAATAAAACATTGTTGGGGCACCTGAGTGGCTCAGTGGGTTAAAGCCTCTGCTTTCGGCTCAGGTCATGATCCCAGGGTCCTGGGATCAATCCCCGCATTGGGCTCTCTGCTCAGCAGGCAGTCTGCTTCCCTTCCTCTCTCTCTGCCTGCCTCTGCCTACTTATGATATCTCTCTGTCAAATAAATAAAATCTTTTAAAAAAGTAAAAATAAAAATAAAACATTGTTATTTTTTTCAATTAATCTCATAGATTTCTCAAAGAGTTTCATTTTCATAGGATGTATTGTATAAATAATCAAAGTATGGGTAATCAGTTGAGAGAAACATAGTTTAATCATACACAAAGAACCAGACTGATCTAAAATTTCTGAGGTCCAACTTTGTAATATTAGACATAAACTGATAATAATGTCACAAGTCATTAACCAAGAAAACAAATTTTTTGAATAAGACCTTTATTCCCTCAAGAACTACAGCTCATACTTTTTAGTAAACCAACTTTAGTACAAGAAATTATTCATGGAGATAAAGCTGATTTTTTTCATGTTTAAAAGGTGAATATGATTAATATCCCTGACTGTACTTTGGTCATGCAGTTAAATTAGAACATGTTTCCAGCAATTAATTCAAGTGTCATAAATATAACTTTTACATCACCAATTTATACCCTAAAGAGCAATACAACACATGCAAATTCTTCTGAAGACTATTAATAATAAAAAAGGCAAAAGAAAGGAAAGTAAATATTTAATTACATCTGTTGCCATAGCATAAAAATTTTGTACATTAATTCTGTCTTCTCTATTACCATCTACTTCATATTATAAACTCCTACACAAATGCATGTCTATGTTTTCTTTTGCAGTACAAAGAAATAATACAAAATGATTTCAGCATTGTAAATAGTGACTTTGTATAATGGTAATTGTATGGTGATATTTCATAGAATATAAAGGAGAAACAGTAATATCTGATACCTTACACGTTTTTCTATTTAACATTCAGGTAAATATTTTATTGAAATTTTATTTGCCAGAACTGATTGTCAAAATTTTTTAAAAGTTTTTCCACTTCTCTACTCAATTACCTTTGTTACACTCAAAACAATTATTTTCTAATACTAGTGTATTTGTGAGTTCAGTTAGCAAATATTTTTCTTTTACTCTTTTACATTTACATCTCCTGACCTCTTTTATGTTTAGTCTTTGCCAACAACAACAAAAAAATCAAGAATATAAGGATAAATAACTCATAGCTACAAAACTTGATGATCTTTAATTCAAGTATAGGGGATAAAAACTATAATATAAGGAAAGTATCCAAATCACCATGAAAATTATATCATATTCTGTAGGATTTCAGACAGTAATAAAATTTTCCAAGTGTATTTATCAGTGAATTTTTGAATTTAAAGATGCCCTTTGAGTAAGACCTGCAACAATGAAATAGATTCTACTAATTGGCTGTTGGGCCTTTCCCGTAAAACAGAAGATCAAGAGTTCTAACTTGTTTGACCTTTATAATACATTTCAGGAAGTAAGGATATAAGGCTCACAAGATAGCTGGACCAGGTTTCTGGAGGTTTGAATTCATCAGGAATGAAATTTATATATACTTATTTGTATATGTTGTAACTAATTATATATAATATATATTTTTATCTAAGAGTATACAAAATGGATTTGGGGAGAAACAAGAGATGGAGGAAGTCGCGAAACTAATCGGCAATTTGCAGACTGCAGTGATATTTTTGTATGTGTCACCTATAGGGTATAAAGAGGGGGAAACTCCACTAAAAAAGGAAGGATCTTCTTTGTGAAAAGAAAAAAAAAAAGAAAAAAAAATGATAGAGATACTTTATGATGAGAGGGCAGGTTTCTCTGAGATTGTCTGAAATGTGAATAAAGATGGCCAATTTGATAATCAGATATGGCCTTTGTAGATATGTATGTGTATACATATGTAGTTTATGGGTCTTGCATTTGTGTATTTGTGGTTATCTGTGATGTAGCTGAAGGAAGATTTTTTTTTCTTTAAAGATTTTTTAATTTATTTGTTTGACAGATAGAGATCACAGGTAGGCAGAGAGAGAGAGAGAGAGAGAGAGAAGGAAGCAGGTTCCCTGCTGAGCCGAGAGCCCGATGTGGGGCTCGATCCCAGGACCCTGGAACCATGACCTGAGTCGAAGACAGAGGCCTTAACCCACTGAGCCACCCAGGCGCCCCAGCTGAAGGTAAGTTTTATTTTATTTATTTATTTATTTTTTTTAAGATTTTATTTATTTATTTGACAGAGAGAAATCACAAGTAGACGGAGAGGCAGGCAGAGAGAGAGAGAGAGGGAAGCAGGCTCCCTGCTGAGCAGAGAGCCCGATGCGGGACTCGATCCCAGGACCCCGAGATCATGACCCGAGCCAAAGGCAGCAGCTTAACCCACTGAGCCACCCAGGTGCCCCTGAAGGTAAGTTTTAAAGAGTGTTCCTTTAAAGTTTGTTGAACACTGACAATTGGTCAAAGTGATAGGATTTAGTGAAAGTTTTGAGAATAAGTACTCCTATGAAGATACACAAAATGTTAGTGGCTAAATATTGCTCTTTTGGTTACTCTTCACATAATGTGATATTTTCATAAATTGGTTGTTTCTTCTAAGTTCATAATGTTAAAAATGAATATCAGCATACTATATTCTCTCTACTTCTTCTGTGTAAGTTTTCATGAGCTCCCCCAAACAATCTCTGCCAACAGGGAAGTACAGGGAATGGGTAGAAAGGAAGAAGTTCTGTATTCTCCTGCCATCCTTACTATCAACTTGAGAAAAGTCTGACTTTATTTATTTATATAATGAGATTCTCTAAGTTTTCCTTTGGACACAAGGCTGTGTGACTTAAAAATAAATAAGCAATTATAAACGTTGAAAACTACTGTTGATAGCTTTTTTATAGTAAAAATTTGAAGCCCTTGAAAATATTAGGTAATAATTACCTAATGGTATTGGGTAAATATCATCCAATGAAAGAGGAATGTTCAGTAACGCACAGTAGTTTGAACCAAAAGAGCAGCAGAATAACTGAAAATTGCTGTTATTGTAAAAAATGCCTGGCAGAATTATGTCAGAGCATTCTTTCATCCTAACGCAGAAGTTCCAGGGTGACCTTCTGCAAAAGGTTAGTGCAAGGCTGAGGACAGTTCAGAGGCTCCCTGCCCACCAAGATAATTGGTAGAATAGCCAACACAGGTTGCTATCTTTGTGTGACTCAGGTGGCCTATTCCCAGTGAAGCTATTATATTGTTCCCAGAACAGGTCATAGAGCCAAGCTGCTTTGTGTGTGCATCACTTCAAAAAAGCACTTGCTGATAATTACTCTAGGGCACATAGGTTATGTCATATTACAGAGTTGAATCAAAGTAGTTTTGTAAAGTTATTTCTAAACCTGCTTCTACTGAGGCCTAATTAAACATCAATGACTATACTAAGGAAATGCCATAATAAAAACATAGACAAGTGCCACCCATGAAAGTACTAAACAAACCATTTCAGGCACATATGCAAACTACAAGGCTAAGGTTTTCTTATTAAATTCCCTTTGGTGTCTATTCTTTTCAAGACATATAAGGAATTCTTCCTTCTTTATATAATTTCCTCAATCAAAATTTTGTTTGGCATTAAAATTTTCCCTACAACTCTACCCAACTGTATTTTTTTTTTCTTTTACAACCTATCAGTGATGACTTCTAAATATTTTATCTTTTCTATATCATTTTTTGGAATATTTAAATCAAGAATGCCAATTTCATGGAAAACTGTAAACATCAACAAAGGGAGAGAGAAAATATTACACTGGATAATCTTAAGGGATAAAGGATATCAGTGGCATTTTATTAGCAATGGCTAAAAATTATAGATGTGTGATTTAAGATTGTGTTGACTATGAGACATCAAATTGCACCTTTTGAACTAAGCAATATTTGGGTCACAGTGATAAACACATGTAAATATTAAGGATTGGTGTTCTGGGGATTGATGCTTTGATTTTTTTTTTACAAGCATTACTTTTTTTTTTTTTTTTTTTAACAAGCATTACTTACAAGCAATGTATGCATATATACCATTTTAAAATTTCAAGTTTTTAATTAAATATATCAGTTGCTTTAATGTTTTATTCATCATAATTCATGTTAACACTAAGTTTTATTATGCTATATTCTACTTTTTAAAAAAAAATACCTCTCCTTTCAAAATATGTACTACTAGATGTTCTCTTATAAACATCTGTACTACCATCTACTGGAAAGGTAAGTACATATCAGATATCATTATTTTCAGCCATTCAAAAAAGAATACAATGAATTTGAAAAAATATAAAAAACTCTTATTTTTTTGATATTCAGTATCTATCAGTTAACATTAATTATTGTTTATATATCATATTAAAGATATACACATATATGTATACTGAATATCAACTACATGTGTGTAATGATCATAAAATTTTAAATTAAATTGTGTAATTACTTAGCATTTATTCACTAAATGTTTCATTTTTTTCACAATTTTACTGTTTTCAAATACTTTCTGAATGTAGAGGTTAAATGAAATTTAGATATATTAGATTAACTTTGACTTGTCAAATGTTTATATACTTTCATTTCTTTAGTAGCCTATTTTTCAGTAAAGTATTCGTGCCAAAAAAGCATCTGGATGAAATTCAGAAACAAAAACCAGAGAACTATATATTTTTTTCAGCTCACTATATTTAAAGAAAGATAGATAAAAGGCTAATTTTCATGGACATCTAAGCTACATAAACTCATGTTTGTGTTCTTTGATGGAGAATGAGAAATTGTGCAAAAGAATAGCACATGCACAAATGTTCACAAATGTTACATTGTGTGAAGTCTGGAAGCATGTCCTGACTCCTCCACCTGCAAATTATTAAAACTTGAACAATTTAAGGGGTGCAAGGGTGGCAAAGTTGTGTAAGCATCCAACTTGGCTTAGACTGAGTCATGACCTTTGGGTCATAAGATCAAGCCCTGCATTGGGCTTTCTGCTCAGCATAGAGTCTGCTTGTTTCTCTTTTTCTCTCCCACTCATTCTCTCTGTCTCTCTCTCTAAAATAAATTAATTAACAAAACAAACAAACAAACAAAAAAACCCAAAACAAACCTGGAGCAATTTAAATTATATCTCTGATACCCAGAGTTATATATATTAGGACTTTTGGAAACCTCCAGAGATAATTGATAAAAGTTCCCATTTCTCATAGTAGAGGATAATTATCAAAATTCTGGATGGTAACAGTTTATACATATTTTACAAATACCTTTGGATTTTTTTGGCATTCATTGTAATACTTCTCTATCAGTCAGCACCCCTCAGTCAAGCAGCACACTCTAATAATTATGACTAAGTCATGTAAGTACTTAAGTCAGCAATGAATTGGTTCATTTGTTTGAAATGTTAAAAAAAACAAAGTTGATTTTTGTTCTCAATTTATCCATTCAATGACACAATGTATGTTCTTTATTCATACTTCTTTTAGTTCTGATGATAGATAGTTTGAATAATGCAGTAAAATATAGAAGCCACAAACAAAAAATAGAATGGATTTTATATAGATGGCAATTAGTTTCAATAAATAAAGATTATATCCAATTAAATGGTGGGGCAGGCAAGTCATAAATTTTATTATTGTTGTTAGTATTGGTTGTTACTGTTTATTGTCAAATAAGATTTAGTAAATAAGATCAATATACATTTGGATTTAGAATTGATTTGCAAAACATTGCTTCTTCTGGGTGAGTAGAAATGGGTATTTATTCGAACGGTAGAAATGGTAAAAATCAGCTGCTTAAAGTCAGGCATATTTAAGGAGCTCATTATTTCTACTCAAGTACCCATTATCTATACTTGGAAATCAATATTTAATGATTTTGGTTAAACATCGGAGTTAAAAGGTATACTGTCAAATTATAAAATCTGTTTTTTCCTTTAGTAGGAGTTAAAATAAGGGTAATAGAAAAGAAGAATTACTTGTTATAAAGTTCTAGCTATTAAGATTAACAAGTAATGAAATATGCTGATTTAGAATTACTTACTAGAATGATAGCATCCATGTATCTACAGTTGCTCTAATTTTATGAGCTTTTCTGACTGCTATTGAATGCCTTAAATGTGCTTTAATAAATTAAACAATCACATTTATGTGTTATTCACAAAGTTATTTTATTCCACTTTGTAATGTATAAATCTTGAAAATGCAAGTTTTTAAAGGCAGTTTGTATGATATTTAAAGAATCAATCAAAATTTAATATAAAAAGTGTGAAATACATCAGAAGAGATAGTATTAAAAAGTAAAATAAATATAAAATCATTAAATTAATTGTATATTTTTATACCCTTGAAATCCTTCTAAAAACATTATTTATGTAAATGAAAATAAATTTTATTTTAAGCAAATGCATACATTATCTCCTGGGTTCACACTATTATAATTAGTGACAAATGTGATAAGTATACTTTTGTGAACTTAGCTCATACAATATTGATAATATCACCTACTTAAAAATTCTATTTTATGAACTTATATGCCTTACAAACATACCTTTATGAAATTTTTATACTCATATGTGTTGTGGTTCTTACCTAGATGCTCAAACTTTTTTTCCTATCATCCTTTTATCTAATTTCCAATTATTCTTAATTTCTATAATATATTTAAAGAAAAAAATACATGATCAAGTGTGAACAGCCTGTTCACACAATATACCGATGACATTTCAATAATTATTTAAGCTTCACATTCCAAAGTGATAATGTGTAAATTACATATACTTCTAAGAAGTTTTACAATTAAATAAGACATCATATGTAAATAACTTATCAGAGTTGCTATCTAATAATAGTTATGCTATGCATGTTAGTTCTATGCTTTTTTATAACAATATTTTGTTAAATAATTCAATCAGTGTTCTCTCCTCTTTTATTGCTATCCATGGTATATAAAAAAGAATGATAAATGGCCCCAGCATTTGGGCATCTCTGTCTCAGAAAATCAGTGAAAAAATACTACAAGCAGTAGGTCCATAGTTAAGCAGACAGAATACATACTCTCAATGTTAAAATTATTGTTTTAGTTATAAAATCTCTTCGTTTGTTGGACCTAAATAATATTGGTTTAAGTTAAATTAAGCTTACCCATGGGTTATTATATATATCACAATGTAAACTCCAAATTCAGATAGATTACAGATTTGTGTTCCTGTCTATAAATTCACAGATTTTTGTTTTTTAACTTGAGTATTCCAAGAAATAGTCAGTCCTCTCTACATATAACTCATTTGATGAATTCTTCTAATATTAAAGTAAAAGAAAATAATAAAACACTAAATTTGAGACTTCATGATGTATTTTTTTCTGATCATGTATTAGTGTAGGTATGTATGTTTTCTTTTTATATTTCAATGTTATCTTTGGTTTTCCCAAGTATACAAATGGTATTTTTGTGGTCCTGCACCCTTAATATAAAGAAGTAAGAAAAAACTGCCACAATCATCATCTAATCCTACTGTGAACAAATTATTTTTTAGTGATCACCCATGAGAGGCAAACATCTTCTTTCAGAACACTGGGGTTCCATTTCTGTTACCTCTTCTGGTACAGCAAATGACACTTTGGTGCCTGATAAGGTTTAATTTTCTCTTAGGTATACCATACTCACTGAAGCATTACACAATAATATTAACTTGGATTGTAAATTCAATGAACCAGTGCACATCATCCCCAGTTCTATGCTATGCATAACACCTAATTCACTATAGAAAATTGTTTTTGGCTTGAATATCATCCAAGAAAAAAATAATTTTATAAGAACAAATGTAGAAAATTATGAGCAATAAATTCAAAATTAAGATATATGTTAGTCTTTTTTAATCAATCACATATTCGCTATTCTTAATTTTTCACTTTTCTAAAACCTAGTTCTAAAAAGCTAGTTTATTATCTTTCTCTAAGTATTTGTTGCCCTCCCTACTTTTTTAAACTTGGTAGTTGTTTTTGTTCTTTTTTTTTTTTTTTAATACTAATGATCTCACACTCGCTATAGCTGATTTTGCTTCCAAGCATCCTTCACTTTTCTTTTTATTCACAGATCAGGAAAGCAGCACAAGTCAAAATAAGAAAAAAAAATTAACATTATAAAAAATTTGTTTTTAT
Source organism: Mustela nigripes (assembly GCF_022355385.1). Taxonomy (NCBI): domain Eukaryota; kingdom Metazoa; phylum Chordata; class Mammalia; order Carnivora; family Mustelidae; genus Mustela; species Mustela nigripes. The sequence continues at coordinate 194,633,698 of NC_081557.1, forward strand.
CTCATAACCTTAATGTACCCTTTTCTTACTTAAATTAGAAAAGAAATTATAATACTAGGATTTATTTATGTTCTCCAATGAAGACAATCTACTTTCAGAACATTTATGTCACATTTCAACCCTTGTCCCTGTATCTGTGTAAAATATGTTAAAATAAAGGAAAAAAACCTAAAGAAGAATATAAAAAGCAGTAAGCTACTAAGTCTAGTTTTTCTATTTATTAGAAAAACAATGTATCTGTAAATAGCTTCAATAAAGCTAATACAATGTTTATAATACAATTATGAGTGTTTGTGTTGAAGGTGATACCAGTAGAGAACATTTTTTTAAAAATCTTTACAGCTCATGCTTGAAAAAGCGGAAGAAGATTACATTCACCATCTCTTTAACCACACCTAGTTAGCTATTTCAGGACCAGCTAAAAGGTTCTGAAATAAAAAGGAGGCTGAAAAAAAGCAAGATCCCAGAGATCATGACAGACTTTGTTGGTCTCCCAAAAGAGGTGCCATCATCCATGTACCAGAAGGGCTCAATACCTCAGCTATTAGAGGAGTTTGGGGATGGAGGTGCTGTTCCAGAAATCCATGTAGCCCAGTGCCCACTAGATATAGGATGAAAGAAAAAAAAAATGTCAAATACACTGGCCATTCAGGTAGATGCTGAAGGAAAAATTAAAAATGATGCAATTGTTAGGCAAGTCAAAAGACAGGTTCATTTATAGCAAGTACACTGACCTGGTTCCAAAGGAAGTCTTGAATGTAGATAACCCAGACCTGCAAAGACCTGATGAAGAAACCATTCAAGAGATAACAGAAATGACAAGGGTAGCCCTAGAAAAATCTATATCACAGAAGGTTGCTGTAACCATGCCAGTTTGAGCATCTAATAAACTGGTTCCTGCTGAGTATATTTGACACAAACCATATCATCGAGAAGTGGCTTTCAACTTTGGAGCTAAACAGAGTTACCTGGATAGTGGAAATGCAGAAAGATCCAGTGGTACCTCCAAGTTTAAAGACTAATAAGAAAATTTCCTGAGAACCACCTTCTCCTCCTGTCATGAATTCTCCCGGCCAAAAGAGGATCATCCACAAGAGTGGAAGATTCCTCCTTGTATTTCAAACTGGAAAAATGGGAAGTGCTATACAATTCCACTAGACAAACATCTGCTGCTAATAGAAGAGGACAGCAAACAGTGCACATCAATTGAGAACTTTGCTAAGCAGGCTGAAGCCCTCTATGTTGCTTATTGGAAAGCTTGTGAAGGTGTAGAAATATGGGCTCAAGTAGAGAGAAATGTGGCTCAACAAGAAAATGAGAAATATGAACAGAAAATTAGAAAAATGGCCCAGAAAGCCTGGTAGAGAAGAGTTGGGATCAAAACCCATGTGGAAAAAGAGAATGGAGAGGCACTTAAGAGGGATGAAATCTGGCATGACAGATGAAAAGAGAGACAGTACAATGGGGGAATCTTTCCAGGAAGCTCCTGATAAGAGGTTAAAACTACAGAGAAATGAAAATCAAGATATCAGTGAAGTCATTGCTCCCGGTATGCCCAATCCTCAGAAATACTGTGAAGTCCAGTATGACCAAAGAGTCTTCAACCAACCCAGGGGTGTGGAGAGTGATTTTGCAGGTAGAGAAGATGAAATTTACAATGTTTATGATTAAGCCTGGAGAGGTGGTAAAGATATGGCCCAGAATATTTTCATGCCTGGGAAAAATTTGGACAAGGACATGCATGGTGATGACCTAGGAGCCAAAATAAAGACCAACACTTTGGTTCCTGATAAGTTTTCTGGTTCAGATCGCAGGCAAAAAGGCTGAGAAGGATCAGTTCAGTTTGAGGAAGATCATTTGGATTTGGACAAGTTTTTGAAAGTAGCCAAACAGCACAGTGGTTCCAAAAGACTCTTAGATAACAGCTGCCGCAGTGAACATGAGGGTAAGAAGAAGAGGAAGGACTAGATACGTCTCTCTTCAAAGTGAATGAACTTCTATCCATAACCCTAATGATGCAAGTCAGATGGGGAAACAATTTGTACATCACCAGGATAAAAACCAAACATGGGTGACAGACTACAGCATTACCTTTTATTATAAGAGTAAAGAGGGATGGAAATTCTTTCACTGTTAGTTTTTTTGTTTGGTTGGTTTTTTGTTTGTTTGTTTGTTTGTTTGTTTAAGAATAGGTTGCATATGTGCTTCTGTCTTTTGGCATTTATAGAACATACTGGCCCACACATGAAATTAAGACCACTTCCTTTTGTGTGACACCAGTACTTTGGGGGGTTAGTACTTTGCGTAACAATGACTGCTGATGAATAAAGTTGCCCCAACCATAGAGGGAAGAAGTTATATTCACATATTGTCACTGGCCTGTCAAATGACCTTTGCCCCTATTCTGCTCTGTTTTAATTTGGAGTGGGTAAAGTAAGTTCTTGCTTGGTGGAATGATTTGTTTCAAATAAAAACATTTAGACAAAAAATAAAAATAAAAAAAATCATTACACAATTACTCAAGTTACTCTTGGGAAAATGTTAGAGACTATTATATATTTTTTTGGTTTAGCAAAAGTCACAACGCTAAAATCCTTTTCATGTCCTTCTAAAATTATTGTGCAATATTCACATAGCTCATTCCTTCATAGGATCACCCAGAATGTGGACAAGTTAGGTGGTACACATGCAGAAGCACAGCAAGACCATTTGGAAATGGATCTGAAAGTAATAAATATATTACTTATAAATTTATAAAAATAATTTCTTGGAAGCTGAATGGAGGGCCATCAATGGAGAGTAAGAATCATATGGAAATGAAAAAGAAGAAATGAGAATGGGTATTTAGACATAAAGAGAAGAGGGAAGGAAAAGAGCAGAGAGGAAAAGAGAAGGAAAAAAAATGATTTAGTACACAGTTGTCACCGATTACTTTTTTTTTTTAAAGATTTTTATTTATTTATCTGACAGACCACAAGTAGGCAGAGAGGCAGGCAGAGAGAGAGAGGATGAAGCAGGCTCCCCACTGAGCAGAGAGCCTATGCAGGGCTTGATCCCAGGACCCTGGGATCATGACCTGAGGGGAAAGCAGAGGCTTTAACCCACTAAGCCACCCAGGTGCCCCCACTGATTCCTTTTGAAGTACAATTCTCACCACATCAACACAATTGACTTCCACATTTTCCACAATAATAGCTCATTTTATCTTAGAAGGCCTTCCTTACGTTTATTGAAATGTGAGGACTCTTCTCCTGGAGCCTTTGTTTCCTCTAACACCTTTTACCTCATGTGGAGTCTTTAGACCATTAGTGGCAGCATCACCAGGAAGCTTTTTGGAAATGCAGATACTCAAGCCCTACCTAGACTTACTGAATCAGAATATGCAATGTGACAAGATCCCAAGTAATCTGTAATACACATAAATACTTAAGAAGCACCACATATTATATATTTTCAAACTTTAAAAATAAGGCCACATTAAACAAACCAGTATGATTGACTATAGAAGAGATTTTTCAGTGTTTGGATGAATTTTACACTGGGAATTTAGGATTCTAGAAGGACATACAGGGCAGAGAGATTGGAGGACTTAGTGAGCATCGGGGATAGAGGAGACTATTGGAGTCTGACTGCAGTTTTTTGGCAAAGCAGGAAAAGCAGTGTAACACATGGTTCCATCTGAAACCTTTGAAACAAAAGTTAATGAACATTTTCCTGGAGATGTAGAGAGTCCATTACCCTGAATCTGTGGGTGTCATGTAAGAAAGAGTATATTGGACCCATAGAAATATTTCGGATTATAGTAAGTTGTCTTTACTGAGTCCTAATTGACATTTTAGGATAACAGAGGGACTAATTAATCCCATATCCATTGGCTTGCAAAATCTTGATATTTCTATGTCTTTTGCTTGTGGATTATGTGGGATTTTGTAGGGTGATAGGGGAAGGAGGTGAACAATGAGGGTGTATGTCACTTTCTGAACTTTCACTATCATCAAGGTGCTGTTCTGAGCTCCTAAGGACAGAAGAACTGAGGTGATTTCCTTTCCTTTCTTTTCCCTTTTTTTTCCCCCTCATTTTCTTCTACTCTTTTTGTTGTTGTTGTTGTTGTTGTTAATTCACAAAACCATTATGAAATTTAGCACCATTGAATACTGGCTCTCAAAAATATCACAACTTCTTAGTAACAGAAGGCTAAATATATTGCTTATGTGTAAACGAGTAAATGTATATTTATATTTTGTTTTATTGTGATAGTACATACAGGGTTTCTGGATCAAAGGCAAAATTTATTTAATATTTTAGTAACCATTTGTTCATGTTGTATTTCCTCCAGGAGGCAAGGTGGTGAGAATCAGATGGACCTGCATGTGGAGGGGAGAAGGAGGAGACCTATGCTATGGGAGAGGAATCGAAATGATAAAATTGGAAGCTTAATATACAGGTTTTGGCATATTGACTCCACTTCCCACCCCAAAGTATCTATTTATTTATTTATTCATCTATTTATTTATTTATTTATTTATTTTTACCTTTGGAATGTAACCAAATCCTGGTCTTTGGGAAAGAAGGGGAAAGTTGCCTAGGTTCTCAAATTTTGGAATGTAATGAATGACTCTGGATTTTAATCCCATTTGAATGTAATTATATGGCTCCAAAACTATCACCTTAGAATATGAGGAGTAAATGGCTTTAGGAAAAAAAGAGACATTCTTTATCATTATAGAGTGCTATTTATCTCTGTCCGAAAGTCCTGTTTGTGCAGAAAAATAAAAATATTCACATTCACATTCGACAGGAGAACACCACTTTACTGGGGTCTTAGCATCTCTGAGAGAGAATGGCAAGGCCAGGATATTTATTAAGATCTTGAAGTTTTGCTTACAGAGGATCTTTCAGGGGAAGGGCTCAACTAGGATAAGAGTCATGATATAATAATTTAGAATGGCCAAGCACAGCCAGGCAAAGATTTGGAAGAGTTGAAAGGTGTTAACTGTTGTTTGATGTTTCCTACTAAAGACCTGATGTACCTTTCAAAAATTTTCTGAAATGAAAATATTTGGAACTTTACCTTCCTGAGCAAGAGCTTTCTAATACTGTAAACATATTGATGAACAGTAAATTAATTAAGGGACAGTAAATTTTTGTTAATATAAATTGTAAGCTGTGTAATTTAGCTGTTTAATGACTCTCAGTAAATTCCATGTATCTTTGGTGTAGGTTACACAATTATATCTCTTGCCCCACACCTCCTTCACACCCAGGCATGACCCACCTGTTAACTGATATCTCTTAATTGCAGTTCTGCCTCTGGTAGAACAGCATATCCCTGGGGTGGGCAATACATCTGGATAAGGAGACTAGAACAGAAAAATAAGAGCCTGAGTATTTGTGAGACACAAACCTCGTGGGGAAATTTCAAATTATTGGTGACCCTAAATATTGTGGTGTAAGGAGTATCAGGAAAGATGCTGAAGTCCTTCCTACATGAGCATCAGAAACTAGGACTCATTGTCATTTAAGCATCTATGTAAAATGAGCTTATATTCATGTACAGGCTAGTAAATCCTGGCAAGATTGGGTTTCATCACTGAACTTCTGAAGAGGCAATGAATTTTCTTGTGGTTAATCGGAATCCTTATCTACATAAAACCGGTGTAATTATTATTTAAGAAAATTTATTAAAAATTTTTCTGCTAACAGGGGCACCTGGGTGGCTCAGTGGGTTAAATCCTCTGCCTTAGGCTCAGGTCATGATCCCAGGGTCTTGGGATTGAGCCTCACATCAGGCTCTCTGCTCCCCAGGGAGCCTGCTTCCTCCTCTCTCTCTCTGCCTACCTCTCTGCCTACTTGTGATCTCTGTCAAATAAATAAATAAAATCTTAAAAAAAAAAATTCTGCTAACGAAACCTCACTGTAATTTTGTGGAAAGGTTGTTTTTTCTTATTTTATATGTTTCCCAAAATACTGGTAAATAAAAATACATCAGCAAGCAACATGCTATGAAATTACACAAAGAGAATCAGGAAAATGTGTGCATGGAAATGCTATAGAAGAGAACAAAGAAAAAAATGTTAAGCATTTTTAAGTCTACACAAAGAACTATGCATATGTACAACATAATTACTTTAGAATCCAAAGCCTGATTAATTTGTTTTTTTGTAAAACCTATTTGGATTTGTAAATAAATTAGAATCAAGTTGTGAATCAGATTAGGAAACTAAAAACAAATCAGTTATATAGCTGTTTCAGTAAAATTTTAAGCTTTTAAGAAAGTAGCAAAGATTATTTGAAGATAGCTCAACTTCTGCATTAGTATGAGATAGTGGGTTTTGCAAATTGCTAATCCTATAACATGCTCCATGAAAACGGGATATGGGAAAAAGAAACATTAGGAAGGCATTAGCTATGGAAAATCCTGCAATAAAGAAAAAGCTCTAACCTTGTTTAACTCACTATTTGCCAAACTTAATTAGCCATTGAATCTTTTACTTCACACAACTTTTGAATACAAAAAAGCTAAGACAAATGTTTTACACAGTACGTCAAATTAATCTTTACTGTGATACAGCTTTATCACGAGTTTCAATAGCTGTGACTTGCTATGCGAAATTTGCACAAGCAGGATTAGAATCAGCTAGGACATTGTTAGAAATACAAAGTTTATCATCTTGAAAAACTGAGTAAGAAATTGAATTTTACAAGATCCCTAAGTGGTTCATAAGCATATTAAAGTGAGAGAAGCAGTAGTATAGAGCCTGTTTTTCAACCATGGCTGAAAATTACAATAATGTGGAAATCTTCTGATACCAGTGTCCTGGGGTCACACCAAAAAACCTCTGCTGTAAGTGCCTGGGAGAAATTCAGGCAAATTGTAAAAAGCTTACTCACTAGCAGATTCTAATTTGCAGCCAGATTTGAGAACTCTAAGTAAAGAATACCACAACCTCTTAAGAAGCATCATGAATGGGGCGCCTGGGTGGCTCAGTCACTTAAACGCTTCCTTTGGCTCAGGTCATGATTCCAGGACCCTGGGATTCAGCCCCCCATCAGACTCCCTGCTCCCTTCAGGCTCCCTGCTCCGTAGGTAGCCTGCTTCTCCCTCCCCAGTCCCCTGGTTGTGTTCCCTCTCTTGCTGTGTTTCTCTTTGTCAAATGAATAAACAAAATCTTAAAAAAAAAAAAAAAAGGCAGCATCAGGAAGGCATCTTTTCTTCCTCAATTAGCAACAATTTCAAATTATAATAGTTTGAGCAAAAATCTTGAAGTCTTTCTTGACTTTTCACATTTTTTCACATGCTACATTTACTCTATCAAAAATCTACAGACAGGATACTTCCATTTCAGCCAGGATGATACGTATATTGGAATCAGTATGTCAGGTTTACCCTCATATACTTGGCTTATAAAACCAAGCAATTACACACACACACACACACACATACATAGGGACCAAAAAATGTGAAATAGCAGTTTTCCAGATCCTAGACATCAAGAAAGTAAGGACAATAATCCCTGAGAAATGGAAAAGAAGTGAGGTGAAACATATATATATATTTTGGACGAATTTCCAGGCGTCTGCTCATGGAGTCAAACTTTCTTTTAATGACTTATAATTGACAAATAGTATATATCAAGTATACAACAGAATAATTCCATGCATGTAGGTATTGCTAAATAAGTCTAATTAATATCCATTATCACACCTAATGGCAAATTTTTTCCTTGTAATAAGAATTTTTAAATTCTACTCTTAGCAGATAGATAATACAGTATTATTAACTATAGTCAGCATGCGGTACATTATATCCCTATGACTTATTTATTTTAAAACTAGAAGTCAGCAACTCTTTACTACTTTACCCTTTCATTTACTCCTACTTCCTGCTTCAGGCAACTGCCAATCTGTTTTCTGTATCTATAAGTTTGGTTTTGTCTTTAGATTCCACATATAAGTGAGATCATACAGTGTTTGTCTTTCTCTGACTCATTCAAAATCTTCTATTGAGTTTTCTAAAATTCAATCTCCATCTTCTCAATTCTTTTTAACCCATCAACCCTTGGCAAAACGCTCTGGTTGTATTACTTCAATAAATCACAACTTAGTTCAAAGTGATTAAACCCATTGGGAATTTTTCCTTTTTGTATTTAACTCCAGAAGCTTCCCACACTTTTGAGTTTCTCTTTCTCTAAACTTTCTTCCTTTGGCTCTATTCATATCAAACACTCCTAGTTTGTCTTCATCTTTATAAATTTGTTTCCTGGTTTCCTCTTTAGTGTAATTAAAACCTGTATTCCTTCACCATTCACACTAGTTAGTGGTCCTATCTTTATCAAAACTTCAATTCCTCTTAAACAGATATGAACATCTAATGTATATTTCCAGCCTAGTGTTCTTTTTGTCTTGTATTTCCTTTTGCTATTTTAAACTTAATCTTAAAACATGTTCATAATTGAAAATAAGACTATCATTTCCAAACTGGTTTTATAACATTTCCATCCTTCTCATGAATGTGTACCAACATGCATCTGCTTAAGAAAAAAAGAACATAGAAGTTATGCTTGATGCCCCCTCTTTGTCAAACACTAAATCAAACATCTGTTGATTTTACCTCTTAATTTTACAAATCAATCCCAATTTTCCTGTCTCTAGCAGCACATTACTTCTAGCCATTAAGGGTTTTGTTTTGTTTTAACTGTTGAACATTGCAGTAGACCCTCAGTTGGTCTTCCTTGCTCAAATTAATTTTCTATATGGTAAGCAGGGTTTTTGTTGTTGTCATTCTAAACAATAATCTGATTATGCCACTCCCTGATTAAAATTTTAGAGTCACTCTCATTGCTCTAAGGATATAGCAACAAAACAAAACAAAACAAAACAAAACAAAAAAAACAAAAAATTTTGTTGTAATTAAGAAAGCCCTCATTCTTGTTTCTACTAGTCCCTCCAAAGTTATTTGCATTGTGTCTCTTCATTATATTTGCTCGAGTTATAAGCCTACAATGCTGGTCCCTCTATTCTTGGCCCAGGAAACTCATATATATCCTCTTTATTTGATTCAAACGTCTCTTAGTCCATGAAACTGTCTGTCATCTCTCTGCCTAGGTAGCATCTGCCCATTATGTGTCCCAGAATTCAGTATATGTCTTTCTCATGGTATATCACATTTATATTTTTGTCATTGTTCATACACTACTATTTAAGCTTCTTTTTTTTTTTAAATTGATATTTGTGTCTTATACTAGACTTTAGGTTCTATGAAGGAAGGTCAGCATATGTTTATGCTCATCCTCTATGCCTCCTATTGTGCTTGACATATAAGCACTCAATTATTATTTGACAAACAAAAAACATATTGATTGCATTTTTTCAGGATCATGTTATCTCCACTGTTTATTTTGAGGGATTGAAAATATTCTTCTTTGGGGGTACTACTTTGTTGGAGTACTCATAGAGATTCACTCTCCTACACCTTCAATCTATCTTTATTTTTTTTTTTAAAGATTTTACTTATTTATTTGAGAGAAGAGAGAGAGCGAGCAGGAGTGAAAGAGGGGCAGAGGGAGAGTGAGAAGCAGACTGCCTGCTGAGCAGGAAGCCCCAGTGCAGGTCAATCCCAGGAACCTAAGATCATGACTTGAACTGCAGGCAGAGGCTTAACTGATTGAGCCACCCAGGTGTCCTTCAATCGATCTTTATTTATTTATTTATTTTTAAAGATTTTATTTATTTATTTGATAAAGAGAGATCGCAAGCAGGCAGAGAGGGAGGCAGAGAGAGAGAGAGAGAAGGAAGCAGGCTCCCCGCTGAGCAGAAAGCCCGATGCGGGGCTCAATTCCAGGACCCTGAGATCATGACCTGAGCGGAAGGCAGTGGCTTAACCCACTGAGCCACCCAGGCACCCCTCAATTGATCTTTCTGGAGTCAAATATATGTTGGAAGCTCTGACTATCTGAGGATAGTTGAAGGCTTGTGCTTTATGAAAGTTCTGGAAAAGAAAACTTGTACAAGCTCTTTTCTTTGAATGAAGCATGTTCTTATTAAGTCAGCATCATAGAGTCCTAGAACCATAAAGCCATGGATTCTGAATTCATGGAGAGAAATTGTATATCAGTGCATGTTCCCAGTTTCCCTTTCTCCCATGAAGTAAAAAAAAGGAGTTAAGGTGGCGCCTGGGTGGCTCAGTGGGTGGGCCGCTGCCTTCGGCTCAGGTCGTGATCTCAGAGTCCTGGGATCGAGCCCCGCATCGGGCTCTCTGCTCAGCAGGGAGCCTGCTTCCTCCTCTCTCTGTCTGCCTCTCTGCCTACTTGTGATCTCTCTCTGTCAAATAAATAAATAAAATCTTTAAAAAAAAAAAAAAAAAAAAAAAAAAAAAGGAGTTAAGGGTGTGGGATGAGGTATCCCTGCATATAGTTAAGCGTAGTGAAGATGACAATGAAGTTTCCTTCAGAATTATCAGCAGGGAACTTTTAGCTTGTTTCTTAGATTCACTGGCTTGTGGTGGACATCTAACTTTACATTCAACACCTCGTAGCCTGCTGACACTTATGGCCCTCAAACAAAGAGAAAACCAAAAACTGGAATGACAGTAACAGATCGTAACTCAAAATGGACAAAAGAGATGATCAGAGAATTGAGTTTTTAGAATAGACAATACAAGAGAAAAGTAGTAAAAGCAGGAAGGGAATAAAGTGAATTATAACATCAAAAAATGGGTTTGTAGTTTGCAGCAAAACAAAAATAAAATAAAACACCAAAACACCTTTATTTTATACTCCAACAATTCAATAAATAAACTGAAGACATAAACACTGAGGAGACCCAAATTAGTACCTGGTAGATCAATTAAAAAAAAAATGTCCACTTAGTTGGTTAAGTGACTGACTCTCAATTTGGACTCAGGTCTTGATCTCAGGATTCTGAGATGGAGGTCCATGTCAGGCTCCGTGGGGCATGGAGCCTGCTTAAGTTTTGCTCTCTCCATCTTCTTCTGCCTCTCCCCCGCTACTCATTCTTGTGTGATCTCTCTCTAAAAATAAGTAAAAAATAATTAATTAAATTGAAAGCACAAAACAAAAATTGAACAAATAGATCATGACATGTCCTTATGAAGGAAAATATAAGTGACGTGGTAGGTAGATTCAGAAAATATGAAGACTTCACATGTGAATTATTGCATTTCTAAGACAGAAACAAATGCATGGAGAAGAACTAATAAACAGAATAAGAATGGTAGAATAGCATATACCTCTGCCAACTTGAATGTGCAAATTGAAAGATTTCAAGTAGTTCTACATAAATCAGTCTAGTAATAAAAGACACTCATCTGAGCAGGTTAGTATTCAAAATGAATAACAACTGGTTGACTCTAGGATTCAACAATGAAGAATGAAAAGAATGGATGTGAGCCAAAACAATCCAATGGCTTTATTGGTACACATAAGCAGCAGTATTCAGCCTGGAATTAAAATCATTTTGTTCAGATATCCCATCTCTTTCAAGAATCCAGACACAAAGAGTTACTTACGTTGGCTATCCCATTTATAGTAAATGTAGAAGCAGTTATTCTGGAAAAGTGAGAGAAAAGGGCCACGAATATTACAATGTTAACCCAGCCAAGGTACCATTCATTCATCTGTCAGGGAAAAAGTGTTTTATAGTTTTTTTTTAAATTGCAGATAAGATATTCTGAGATCCTTAACATTCTTATTTGAAAAATAAAAATGCAGGAAGTATATTTGATGTATAACATGTTATAAGATTATTGGCTATAGAAGACATTTTGAATAATTCTTTTTGGGTTAGTCTCCTGGAAAAATATATTTAGGGAAGTGCTAAATTAAATTTTACAAATTAACAAATTTTTGTTAAAGGAGTATTAGAATGTTGTCAGAATTCCTGGTACATAAGAATAATTTCTGAGAAAAAGCTCCTGCTTTTATCTTGGTTTACAGTAGATAGGCCAGAACATCTTAAAATCCCTTTTAAATTATAAACTAATTTTGGAAGCTTCAGTTTCTTGCACTTAAACTGTAATAGAAAAAAGTTTCCAAAATTTATTTTATATTAAAATTAAAAATTTATTGTATATTAAACAATAAATAGAATTTTTTAGCATTTTAATTATAAAGCATTATTATATAAACTGCATTTTTTTAACCTGATAGTGAATATATTAGGCAGTACTTTCTTAGTAAGTCTGTCAATCAATAAAAAAATAAGTAAAGGTAGTATTTGAAATCAATAACCAAAATCTAAATTATAAATTTTTATAAATATGTTAATTTTTCCAAACTATTTCTGCTTTAATGACTCCAAAATTCTCTTAAGTGTTTATAGGGATATGAAAACCTGAGAACCAAATGAAAGTTGTAGTCCACATTTTTCTTATTAGTAACTATGTATTTTCCTTTGATTTAACTTTCAAGGTTTGGCAATATTCTAAGATTATGAGTTTCACTTTTTTTTTTTTTTTTTAACTTAGACTCACACAGGTGACTTAAACCTTGTAATCATGTATACTCATTTGAAACTCCAATGTAGAAGTGAGGTGTGTAAATGAAGCTGTCATATTGCTTTCCCAGATAGTGGCAGAGACATCTTGCTTTTAGAGTAAATTGAAATTGAATTGAAAAATTTAGTCCTTAAATAATAGTGTCCAAAATGATGGCAGAAGAGCCATTGTAGTCAAATCAAGTTGTTGGGTTTTATTGTTTGGGACTGTGATCATGGTGGAAACAACATGGTTTTCAATTTGACCTTGGAACAGGTCATTGTTCCTGGAAAATTAGTCTTTGTTTTTCCAGGGCTCTGTTTACCACTTATTCTTTCTTTCTCTTTCTTTCTTTCTTTCTTTCTTTCTTTCTTTCTTTCTTTCTTTCTTTCTTTCTTTCTTTCTTTCTTAAGGTTTTATTTGTTTATTTGCCAGAGATCACAAGTGGCTGAGAGGCGGGCAGAGAGAGAGGGGAAGCAGGCTCCCTGCTGAGCAGAGAGCTTGATGTGGAGCTCAATCCCAGGATCCTGGGATCATGATCTGAGCTGAACGTAGAGGCTTTAACCCACTGAGCAATCAGGCGCCCCCCTACTTATTATTTCTTAATGTAAGGGTTTGTTTTTTACTTAAACTAGCAAGAGTAGATATTTGTAACTAAACAAAATTCTAATCAGGCTGCAGATCTTCAGTCCTCACCCAGACATCTATGTGTCCCTTTTGCAATCTCCTAGATTTTCATGCTTGTCCATCCAATGGTGTGGGTGGAATCTCTTGACCACTAAACATAGGGCATTTTCTTCCTTTGACAATTATTTGTGGATGAATATCCAGTTTCACCATTGAATGAGTGCACTTGACCAAAGTCTTTATTTTTTCTGTACTTGTTTTTTACCATGTGACCTTAAAGAAAGGCCAAAATATATGCTTGTAACTTAAAATGGGGCAGGGGCTCTGAAAATAAGCAACTTCCTAAAATAAAAAATAAGTTAAAAATTTGGTGAATTTCTCTTCAGCGAAAGCAGATTGGTGGTTGTTGGGGAAGATAATTGCACTGACAAAACAACATTCATGGTAGTTTACAAATATATAAAAGAATTGGTTAGAAAAGTATTTTATGAAAATATAAAAAAAATTGGCAAAAATCAATGATCTACAAATATGTGAAGCTCAATGTTTTTGCTGAGAATTTAAAATAAATACAAAACCATTTTAGACCTACCTACTTGACAAAAATGTGAAAGTCAGGTACTAGTGAATGATGGTGAGCATGTGGGGAGACGATCTTCCTAATACACAAGTAGTAAGTTAGTGAAATTATGCATAGCCATACATGATGATTCAGCACTCTTCCTGGGTATTCATTCTAGAAAAACTTGGAGCTAGGTCCCTAAAGGGACATAGTACAAGGTTTTTACAATAGCATTTGTGTGTATGTGTGTGTGCTAGAGAATGAACACAATCTAAAATCTATTAGATAATCTATCAGCAAGATGACAAATAATATTGTGTATCCTACTAAGGGATATAACCCAAGAATAGTCAAAAGAGAAACTTCAAAGTACATGCAGTAACATAATAAAACGTAAAAAAGAAGTAGTACTGAGTAAAAGTGAAGAGAATAATTTCTAGAAAATATATTTTTAAAGATTTTATTTATTTATTTGACAGAGTTACAGCAAGAGAGGGACCACACGCAGGGGGTGTGGGAGAGGGAGAAGTGGGCTTCCCACTGAGCAGGGAGCCCAATGCAGGGCTCAATCCCAGGACCCTGGGATAATGACTTGAGTCAAAGGCAGAGGCTTAAAGACTGAGTCACCCAGACTCCCAGAATAATATTATTTACTTAATGTAATGTGCATAATTTATGCATTTTTCAAATATGCCTACACATTCAAGGACATTTATTGGTATATGAGAAAGTCTATGAGGAAGAGAGGAAAAGTAGAACTGGTGATTACAGAAAAGAAGAAAACAAAATAAGAGTAAGATAAGGGGAAGAAGATAAGAAGAAAGGAAAGGAAATGGAAAGAGAAAGAAAAAAGCGCTTACATGTACTTCAAAAATAAACTCATTCTGCAGCTGACGGTTAAACAAATAAGTTAGTTGCTATATCTAATCACTCTGATACCCTAGGAGCCTAGAATTTAAGTCAGATGCTACTTACTCTCTTTTTTTTTAAGCTGTTATGTTTTTCTTAGAATGGACTAGGCTACCTAGATCTAGATAAAAATATATATTTATGGAAGAATAATTTCTAATAATATTTTCATAAAAGTTCTCAGTGATTTTTAGCAAGATTAATGCAGGTAATTATCAGGCTCACTGTCACTAAAAAGACTAATATAATCAATTTTAAAACATACTTATCAAACTTGTTTCTGGAAATTGTTGATTTCCAGTAATAACTAGACATACCCTACTGTTTTTAAGAAATATTCAATTTCAGTAATTTTTCTAAAATTTTGTTCACTTCTAATTGACCAGATTTTCTCACATTAACGACATTACATTAAAACAAAGAGAAGTATTAGAATTTTAAAGTATTATATTTCTAAACTTACATAGGTGAGCATAGACTCAATTAGATTTAGGATACACTGCTGATTTTCTGGAGGGAAAATGCCACTTGACAATAGTTGTCAAATCCTGATTCATTTGCTAATACCAATCTCAGTCTGCAATAAATATGTAAACATTAATAACTGCAGCTTAAATCAGTTTCTTCTCGTATATGACATTTGTGTTAATATCTTAAAGTACTAGTATAACTAGTTGCAGTAATTCTTGTGATTTTTGATAATAAAAGAAAAACTTGAAGACTACTAGATTCCTGGCTTTTACTTTTATCTGGTTATAGGTCCTCTTCCCTGGTCACTGGTCCACCTGCTAATATTGCTGCCAGAGCTAACTACATTTCATGATCCTCAGGAGTGTGCTTTACTTTTGATTATTCTTTTACCCTGAACAACTGACTTTAAAGAATTTGAATGACAATGTGACCTACCCAGCCTGTGGATATATCCCATGGTGATAACAAGGAGAAAATTGTTTTTCTTACAACAGTCTCTTTTTCAAAGGAAAACTTGAGCTTTGATCTTTCTAGGTCCTGTTGCTGTTCATATTCAGGGACACAATGCCATAGATCTGCAATCTTATAACTCAGAAATTTCTCTGTGACAGGACTAAAAATCCATAGTTAGCCAATTATATTGTATTTTTTTATTAGATATGGAAGACATAAAACCTTCCTTTTTTGGGTATCCTCAATTTATATCATATACAATGTACTCTTGCAGTATGGAACATGGACAGCCTATATTTAATTTGACTTAAGAGAATTGCATTGCATACTCATTAAGTCATCCCACAGGTCTTTGAAGAAGTACTAAACTTTGAGTGCCATAACTAGTGAGCCAATTTTCATTTTAACCAAGCATGACATGAAATAAACATGCAAATGGCAAACAGAGAGCTGTTAATTTGTGTGAGAAGTTAAAATTAAGAAAACAAGAGGATAAAAGCAGTTAGTTTGCGCTACTACAGTGTAGAATCCACAATTTACATCCTGGGGGAGTGACAAACCAGTCATTTAATGCTATGTCAACACATGTATCTTGTCTTTCATTAGTAAACTCTCCTGCTGGTTCATACACTGTCAGAAGTAGACCTCCTACTGACATTCATAGAGGTGTGGAAACTAGGATGGTTTAATAATTCTGTTTTGTTTAACTTTCTTCTTGATCCTATTTGAAACCAATTTTTTCCCTTTACTTTTAGAACAAGTACATATTAGCTTCATTTATGAAGTAAATGTTCAAAATGTTTATGATTCAAATGACCTACTTTCCTCTTAATTCCTTAGAGCACTTTGAATATCCTAGCCAATTGAGGGTTACATCTGCCTGTAAATTACCCATGCTTTCTCTCTGCACACAGTCTGCCCACATCATCTGTGAATAAATAACCATAAAAAATAAATGGAGAGGAAAGACGACAGCATTCATCTCCCTTTCCCACTGAAAAGTGTTCTATCGAGATGTTGGTTAATGACCTAAGCAGTATTATAGATCCAAAGTATTTTTTACCCCCTCCATCCCACTCCTGCCCTACAAACCGGTTTAGCTTTTATCTGTTTTTAGATAATGTTGCTTCTAGGTAGTGATTAAGCAAATAAATATTTAAATGACTACATATGAAATCCATGCAAAATAACATAAACAAATATAGGAAATGCATAGATCACTTAATATAGAATTTTTATCTATAATTTCTGCAAACATAGTCCTAAATTCAGTCAAGAGTCAGAGAAAAGCTGTCCCAATTTCACATTTTCCTATTTATTTTAGGAAATGTTATTTGTAAAATTTTAGTTCATGGGATTATCTTGTAATAATATAAATCATCTTGACTTTATTTTACACTAACCTGCAGAATACTTAAAACATGTTATTGTAGGGCTGTTTCAAATTGTAAATAATAGTGCACATGAATTAAACATTTAAATGACTCTTCAATCAAATATTATTCCCATTTAAGTAGATAACCATCTTTTTCTTTTTGATAATCCTTCTTCTAATGAAACTATATTTAAATTACTTTGTTGTATTCTTGGAACTACCTTAAAAGTCTAATTCTTTTTAAAAAAGGACAGATTTTTTGGTTGTTGGTTTTAAAGGCAACCAAGTAAAAGTGAAATAGCTTACAAAAAAGCTTTTGGGTGAAATAAAGGACTACCATAGTAATTATAGATGTTTAATTACATGCTTTACAGTCAGAATATAAGTAAATTCTCAAAGCAATATCAAAATTTTTGGAGAATTGACTGCACTGTTGAAATATGTAGATAACATCTGCAGTAACTGGTTTAAAGTACAATACATACTTAAGAACATAAAATTTTATATATTTGTTTAATATAAATTGTAATTTATATTACAAAGTAATCTTAAATATGTTTGGTATATTTCATATCACAGTTTTAATAAAGGAATTTTAGAATATTTCATATTTTGGAGTCCCTTGCTGGCTGAATAGGTTAAGCATTCAACTCTTGATTTTTGTTCAGATCATGATCTCAGGTCCTGGGATGGAGCCCCACATTAGGATCCAGGCTCAGTAGGAGGTCAGCTTCTCTCCCTCTTTCCCTACCCCTCCTCCACTTTCCACTCTTTGTCTCTCTCTCTCTCCCTCCCTCTCTCTCTCACAAATAAATAAATCTTTCAAAATAAAATAAATTATTTTATGTCTTACAAAAAGTGAATTTTGTACTTTTGAGGAGTTACAGGCAACTCCAAATTAAAAAAAAAACCACAAATAACTTTTAATTGAATATCAAATCACTAGAAGTAAAATGTTATTTAATGCTTGGCCTTAAACTATCGAAAAAATTTTAAAATAACTATGATTTTAAGGGGCACCTGGAACTGGCTTAGTCCCATGGATCATGTGACTCTTGATCTCAGAGTTGTAAATTCCAGGGCCCAACTTGGGTATAGAGATTACTTAAAAATAAAATTCTTCAAAAATTAAAACTATGACTTTAAAATAGTAAACATTTTATAAAATTATTTTCTTCTAAGACTTTTTTTTTTTTTTTTTTTTTTTGAGAAAGAGAGAGAGAGCGTACATGAACATGAACAGGTGGGAGGGGCAGAGGGAGAGAGAGAATCTTAAGCCGGCAGAGCCTGACTCAGGACTCAGTCTTGTGACCCTGAAACCGTGATCTGAGCTGCAATCAAGAGTTGGACATTTAACCAATTTTAAATTTTAAATTAAGAACAATTTTAAACTTTTTACTTTGAGAAAACTATTCATCATAAGAAACTAATTTTTAATGAAAATGCCTTACTTGATAAAAATGTGTAAAGTTATTAAAAGAGAAAGCAAAATTATTTAAAATATTACAACTTAAAAGAGGCTAGAGGGAAAGTTAACTAGAGGGAAGACAAGTTTTGATACTCACTGAATTACAGACCTTTAAATGGAGAAACATTTTACTTTAAATAATTAAACATTTGCTTCATAACATTTGCACCATTACCTTGTTCAAAAAAGGCTTGTGTTTAGTTCAAAACTATTACTAGTTCTAACTTATTGGAATTTCTTTATAATTTCTTTATAATATTTGCATGATAAAAAATAATCCAGATCTTAGAACAGATTTTTTTAAAGTATTGAAAAACAGGAGAAAATGCTTTCCATAGTTCAGGAAAACCCATGATTAGACTGAGAAATGATAATTTCAAAAGAAGTTTCCAAGCTTTAAGATTTTGTTTAGTTTTTCATTATGTTGGAAATCTGTCATGGTGCTATGTTTATAAATAATTGCCTTAAGCTTTAAAGAAATTATGACTATCTCAAGCTATGATTTTGGAAATGTATTTAACATATAATTTTATCCCTAATATTTAATATACATGAAAACAATCACTTACAAAGTGTCACTCAATTTTGTTAATAGTTCTTTAACACTGAACCTATAAAAAACGTATTTTAATAATTTTATAGTGAAGTCTTTCTTCACATTCTTATTTTACAGAGTTTAAATATATACTATGTGGGTTATTGTTTGTTTTAGTTTAGTTTTTTGCCTGTTTACATTGGGAAGTTTGTGGTTTTACCTTTTCCTTCTATGATTCTTTAAAATGTTTTTAGATCTCCCATGGGAAAACATATTACATAAGATTATGATGATAAATGGGGCGCCTGGGTGGCTCAGTGGGTTAAGCCGCTGCCTTCGGCTCAGGTCATGATCTCAGGGTCCTGGGATCGAGTCCCGCGTCGGGCTCTCTGCTCAGCAGGGAGCCTGCTTCCTCCTCTCTCTCTCTGCCTGCCTCTCTGCCTACTTGTGATCTCCCTCTGTCAAATAAATAAATAAAATCTTTAAAAAAAAAAAAAAAAAAAAAGATTATGATGATAAAGTTTTAAGGTAATTATGTTTCTCCAGCAAGAAGTAAAACGACTGTGCTCACACGTGTGTTTATAATTTCAACCCCTACAAAATTAGGAAGTATCATCACCACTTCCTCATATCAGATGCCTTAAAAAAAGAAAAAAAAAGTTGTCACCAGAAGATCTGTCAAAATACAGCCAGAAACATTTCTTAGAGAACCACAACTCGATTTTTTCACTTAATATATTTGGTTTTGGTTGACTAGAAGATGTCTATAACAGAGCATTAACAAACACTGTAATTTGCTGGGGTCAGCCAGGTCTGCAGCTTTGAGATTGAAAGTCATCTTAAATTATGCTATCAGCTTTCCAAACCTCATTAGACTTAACCCATTTAGGCGCCACTGACTTCTCGGAATCACCAATAGAACCCTAATCAGAAAACCGCAGAGCAGCCAGTCTACTGCTATCAGAAACCTCAGTACACTTTTGTATATTAATATTTCAGAAAGTTTGTAGGAACACATACTCCCTGCTGAGCACTACAACCATCAACACAGTTACAGTTAGTGAACCCACCCTGAGCCTCTGGCTGCACCCTGTCTGTCTCTGCACCTGGCAACTGGGTAAGGAAAAAGAAGAAAATGAAATGAATGCCTTGACTTGATTTATGATTAATAAATTCCCATAATTGGAGAGTCAGGTAACCAGTAAATAGAAAAACATAGTGTTACAGGAAAATACCAATTTTATCCTGTAATGTAGCCATAAAAGTTTGAATACAATATTATTTTATTTTTCTAGGAGAAACAATTTTTGAGGCTTTTTTGAGACCATTCATTTTCTCTAATGTTCTTAAAAATAATTACATTTTCGCCATGTATTGATTAAAATAAATCCTAAGAGATACCCAACAAAGCAGTGCAATTAAAAATGTTTTATAACAAACATATCAGGTTAGTAATAAAAATCAATCTGTATTTTTAGTGACTTTAAAAATGTTTGCAATGCATCGGGGCGCCTGAGTGGCTCAGTAAAAGCCTCTGCCTTTGGCTCAGGTCATGATCTCAGGGTCCTGGGATTGAGCCCCGCATCAGGCTCTCTGCTCAGCAGGGAGCCTGCTTCCCTTTCTCTCTCTCTGCCTACTTGTGATCTCTGTCTGTCAAACAAATAAATAAAATCTTTAAAAAAAAATGTTTGCAATGCAGAGAAATACAGTTTCTATAATGATAAACAGTGACCAAGTTCAATGAAACACAGTAAAGCTAAATTTTAGAAATAGAAACAAAACAGTAAGTGCAAACTAAAGGAGGCTTGAATAAATAATTTATTGTAAATAATATGAATTATGTACTTAATTGATCTGTTTGTTTATAATAGGGAAGATCTCATAATATTTATATTTACTATTCAATGACATATATTTGCAGATGCTCCGGAGGAAAAATATTCACAGATACTTCTAAGAAGTGAGAGTTTCCTACATTTAAATTAAGGTTAAAATGAAATTATATCAGAACAATTAAGATGTATTTTTTAATTAAAATGCTAATACTTAACATATTATCTAAGGTAAATGACTAGGTCCTGAAAGGGGAACCAGGATTCTTTCTCATTTTCATTTTTCTTTAAACAAACAAACAGTTATGACAGGCACACTTTCTGTCATTGACAAACTTGAATATGACATTTTCCTTGATTTATGTAATTAGAAATGGAGAGCATTAAAAACAACCGTAGCCATAGTCCACATTGAAGGTGCTTGAATAATATGTTTTTCAATTGTTAACTGCATGGCACCACATGGGCCCTATCAGAAGTGAAGGTCTACTGTAGCACCAGTCAGCCCCACCATGAGCTATACGGGCTATACAAGCTATACTGACAAGTTAATAAGCTTCTCACCTAAATATAGAGTCATCTTACATCTGAGATACTTCACAATCCCACTGTTGTATGACTACTTCAAAATCTTACATGGGCACACACACACATTAATATAAATGTTTTCTGCCATCATCCAAATCTGAGTATGATTCATATAAAACTTCATAAATATTTTATTTAAAACTATATAGGAGGGGTGCCTGGGTGGCTCAATTGGTTAAGCATCTGCCTTTGGCTCAGGTCATGATCCCAGTCCTGGAATCAAGTCCTACATTGGGCTCCAGTCGCACATGGGGCTCCTTTCCTGTTTCTTCCTCTGCCTTTCCTCTGCTTGTACTTTCTCTCTCTACCTCTGTCAAAAAAAGATAAAGTCTTAAAAAATAAATAAATAGGGATGCCTGGTGGCTCAGTGGGTTAAAGCCTCTGCCTTTGGCTCAGGTCGTGATCCCAGGGTACTGGGATCGAGCCCTGCATCGGGCTCTCTGCTTTGTGGGGAGCCTGCTTTCTCCTCTCTCTCTGCCTGCCTCTCTGCCTACTTGTGATCTCTCTCTGTCAACTAAATAAATAAAATATTAAATAAATAAATAAATAAATAAATAAATAAATAAAAATGATATAGGAACATGAACACACAAGAATCTCTCTTAGTTCTGATTTTATTAACTTTTTAGCTTAACGAAGCCCCTTTTATACATTTTGTAAGGGCAGTTTGGTGGTGATAAATTTCTTTCTCTTTTGCTTTTCTGGAAACTCTTAATCTCCACTTCAATTCTGAACTGATACCTGCTGGGTAAAGTACTCTTGGTTGGAATTTTTTTTTTCCTTGAAGCATTTTCCATATAATGTACTCCTCCATTTTGGCCTACAAAATTTCTGCTAAAAAATCTGTGGATAATCTTATGGGGGTTCTCTTGAATGTAACAAGGTGTTTTGTTGTTGTTTTGTTTTGTTTTTGTTTTTCATTTTTGTTTTTGATTTTTCCTTTCTGCTCTTGAAATTCTCTCCTTGTCTATAACTTTGGAAATTTAAATTATAACATGTTCTGGCATGAGTCACCTTGGGTTTATCTTTTTTTGGAGATTTCTGGGCTTCCTGAGTCAGGATGCCTAGTTATTTTCCCAGGTTCAGGGAAATTTCCAGCCATTATTTCTTCAAATAAGTTTTCTCCCTACTGTCTACCCTTGCTCTCTTCTCCTTCAGGGACAACTATAATGCAAATGTTATTTTGCATGGGTTTCATATGTAGTCATTTAAATATTTATTTGCTTATTCACTGCCTAGGAGCAACATTATCTAAAATGATCCTATTATATTGTGAATCAAGTTATGACATATTTCTGCTCATAATTTTCCATGTTTTTCCAAATGACTCCAGGATAAGAAACAACAGCCTATCAGATCCTGTACCTCTTTTCTTCATCTCCTTTTCAATGTAATTCTCCTCACTTTTTCCTCAGTTTTGCCCTATTGATCTCTTTAGTATTCCTTGAATAGGTCAGGCACACATCCTCCCTGGAACTTTGCAATCTCTGTGTCTTTTGCCAGAAATACTAACAGATTACTCTTGCCTACTTAAATCCTTGCTCCTCCAAACTTATCTGTAGGCTCTTTTCTTTTTTTCTTTTTTTTTTTAAATTTTTAATTTTTTTATAAACATATATTTTTATCCCCAGGGGTACAGGTCTGTGAATCACCAGGTTTACACACTTCACAGCACTCACCAAAGCACATACCCTCCCCAATGTTCATAATCCCACCCACTTCTCCCAAACCCCCTCCCCCCAGCAACCCTCAGTTTGTTTTGTGAGATTAAGAGTCACTTATGGTTTGTCTCCCTCCCAATCCCATCTTGTTTCATTGATTCTTCTCCTACCCATTTAAGCCCCCATGTTGCATCACCACTTCCTCATATCAGGGAGATCATATGATAGTTGTCTTTCTCTGCTTGACTTATTTTGCTAAGCATGATACGCTCTAGTTCCATCCATGTTGTCACAAATGGCAAGATTTCATTTCTTTTGATGTTTTTATCTATGGCATTTATACTTCTCTTTAACAAATATTCTTTGCAACATTTTTAAAAAATATAATATAATTAAAATTTTCTTCAATTTCTTTTTGTTGTTGTTTTAGTCCTTGTGCTTGAATATACATTCCATGAAGGAAGGACATTCCTTTTTTTATTTTTAAATTTTTTAAATTTTTTTGTCCATTCACTTTGTCCAGCCCTTAGCACATTATCTAAAATTTAATATAAAATCAAAAACTATTTGTCAAATTAAAGTCACTATTATTTTTTTTCTTTGTCTAAACTTAAAATCTGGATAAGCCTAAATATATTTGCATCCTGTCAATTTCATATTCCTGCCAATAGTGACCTAAAGGAAAAGCAGCAAGGAATTTCTAAAATGTTAAGGTATTTTATTGAATCTCATGATGGATCTTGACAATATTGTACATACCAGCTTATAAACAATTATAATGGAATATCACTTGTTATAGAGATATACCTGATCACTAGTTTAGTAAAACTTGTGAGCCATGTTTAGTCAAATAAAACTTTTATAATATTAAAAAAACAAAAATAATTGGGCAGTGAAGATAATGTAAGTTCAAGACAGTGAGTAATAAAAAAACCAAGCATTCATTTTATCATTTACCTTCAAAACTCATATATCTTTAGTCAGAAAAAAAGTTGTGAAGACTAGTTGTACATACATTTCATCCAGGAATATTACCCTTCTTACTACTTAGTGACTTGTTTAATTGGAAATAAGTCAACTCTACCATAGAAAAGTATTTTTTTCAGACATTTACTACTACAAAATATATGCCCTTTATGCCTATTAGTCCTTCAAGTCACTGAGCTTTCTTAAGTGTGTTTATGTGCTACCCAAACCTATGAGTTCTGGACATGGTCTTTTCACTGAGCTTTTCACAACATTCTTTAAGCTATGCCAGTTCATTGTCATAAAGAGTTTGGCCTTTAAATTCATACATGTGCTCATGGATATGCCCTCTCGGTCTCAGTATGAAGTCAAGAAAATTCCAATATCTGTTAAATAGAATTGTCTTGATTATTAGATAAGAAAGCAGACATAAGTTACCTAACACATTTTATGTTTAAACTCTCATTCTTTATGAGAATAAATTCTCACTTAACTTGAGTAAGTAAACTTTTTTCTCTTGACTCCTGATTGCGGGGAAGATTTGAATAGTATTCCAAATCTTCCATACTTTTATTTGCCTCTCTATTATGGAACTCATTGCTAGTTTTGTCAGTATCAAACAAGCATTGGGAGAAAAAAAAAAATCTGTGTTTAATTATTGCAGTCTCAGATCTAAATGTTTTCTTAGTCACAAGTTATATGAGTTACTAGTCATATCCAGTCATTTTATGAGCACAATCACTTATCTCGTCATGTCTTCTCAGGGCATCTAATATTTGAAATATAACATGGAGTTGCATACGGACAGCTTCTAGGGCCATCACATTCATCTTCTGATGGGTACAAAGTACTTAGCACCCTGTAGATAGACCATGAAAGCCAAAATGGAACCTGGGCTCTTCAAGAAGAGTGCGGTTATAATTAATGACATTCTGGCTAGTACTTGTCATTAGTCTTCATCTTAAGCAAGTGGTAGAGAATTCTGACAATATCTACTTGGTCACCTAGCGAGATATCAACAGGACTGTCAAGAATCCCTTTGAAGATATAAGATTTTTGCTTACCCCATTAAAAAAGTTGTTCTATTTTATTCAGCATAGGTATTTTTAACTTCCTCTGCTTATTAACATTAGAACATTTTGTGTACAATTTCTAGCAAATCCCTGTCTAAAGGACTTTTTAAAGATCATCCATTATTTCCTGAGATGATTAGAGATATGCTTGCAAATGTATGTGCCAGAGAATGTTTTAAAATCACCTGAAAACTGGATGGAATTTTGTTCTTTGAGTCAAGAGCATTAAATGCCCTTGGTTAAAAATTATTTTGGAGATGTGAGTGTTATGATTAGGTATTCTAGCAAATGTACATATTCACTGATCCCTTCTGTTTAAATCCCTTTGACTAAGATGTTATCAATTGCTTTGAGAGATACTTAATGGCCTCTCATCAGTAAAGCTCCATATATTGCCCCTTTCAAAATGTTGTTTTGTAATGCTTTTATAAATTTGCTTTAAAAGGAATGACTTCTTTGCATTTAAGTTAGAAGACTCATTTATATTTTAAAAGAAAATTTTGTCATAATGTATAGGTTGTATAACATGTAAATTTAAAATCAACTCAATTAACTGGATTGTCCTATAAGAAGTAGGATTGAATAAGTTATTTCTAATGCTTACTGAATGACCTCCATCGTTTCTCCATAAGTATGTACATTGAATATGCTCTTAAATCATAATAGACTTTCTATACAACTCTGTAAAAATACAGTTATAGATATAAATATAGTTGAATTAAGGCATATCTATTATTTTTAGCTTTGATACTTAAAATGATAGAAAACAATGCAGAATCTGCCTCATGTATAAGTGTGTGGATAGAAGAACTGAGTATGTGGGACTAACTTTGGATACATTGGGACCACTTTGCTGATTGAATGAGAATGATATGAAATAAATACTAAGGGAAAAGATGTTTTCAAAAGGATGTACATGAAACTTCATGCTATAGCTTCTGGGTGCTAGATTTTAAGTGAGAAAAGACTGAAATTTCTCAGAAACAAGTGTATGAACTTAGCCTATAAATAATTTGCAATTTCATGCACCATGTATAGAAATTTTTACTTGCCAGAAATGTTTTAAACATATTGATTCAGTTTTAGAAATAACACTTAAGTCATTTATTCACCAAGATTAAATTAGCACAGTTTTGACAAGTAATATACAGTGTTTAGATGGAGATCTAACAGAGATCCATGCTATGATTTTTTTTTCCAGCTGTTTTACTCAACAATGATCATGCTTCTCTATTTAGATCTACAATTATGCCACAAAATTAGTCACTTGGAAGAAGGGTTTATAGTAAATAATAATATCAATGATGAAGCAATGGTAACTGCAACATGTAGCATGTAACATGGTAACATTTAATATGTTAAAGGTAACATGTAACATGTAACATGGTTATCTGGCTTCAGCCTGTGAAATGTTTTCAACCAGCTGATTCATTAGGTAGGGCCATCTATTCATTATGAATCATTGCAGTATGATTGTGTGGAACCACTCTGTTAATAACTGACTTTTGATGCTACTTGGACACAGTTTTTTTCATCTGTAAAGAGACATTTGACTTATGTAATAACAAAATTCTTTCTAGTTGTTGATTCATAATCTAACCTCTTGATTTTAATTTTTTGAAAAGAGTAGAAAAGAGAATAAAACCTAATCTTCTTTTGTGGGTTTTTAGAAAATATAAGACTCTACAATAGTCCCTCCTTAACAGTGGGGGATATGTTCCAGGACCTCCCCAGTTCCAGGATCCAGAAACCGCAGATAATAATTATCCTTATTTTTTTTCTATACATACCTACCTGTGATAAAGTTTAATTTAAAAATTAGGCAAGGTAAAAAAAATAAATAAAAATAAGCAAGGAAAGAGATTAATAATAACTAATGATAAAATAGAAAATTATAACAATATATTATAATAAAAGTTGTGTGAATATGATCTCTCTCTCAAAATATCTTATTACACTGTACTTGCCCTTATTTTTGTAATGATGTGAAATGATAAAAGGCCTATGATGAGATGAAGTGAGATGAAAGGTTTAGGCATTGTGCCATAGTGTTAGGCTACTCTAGATCTTCTAACCATATGTCAGAAGGAGGATCATCTGCTCATCAACCAGTTTATATTTTATTATTTATTGACTGATTTGATTTTTTACCACCTAGTAAATTTTAAAAGTTCTCAAGGCATGCACATGTGTACACACAGACACACATACAAATTATAACTACGTGAGGATGGATGGATATGTTAACTAACACTATTGTGGTAACCATTCTGGAATATATGCATTACATTTATCAAATCAGTGTGGTGTACACCTTAAATTTGAACAATGTTACATGTCAATTATATTTTAATAGAGCTGAAAAAAGGGAGCCCATGAGACATCAACAAGAACTGAGAAATTCTCAATAAATCTCCAAAAGAAAGCAATATAGATGAAATTTCTTTAATACAATGGAAATAGAAATCAAAAACAAAATGAGAAAGAAAAGAAAAGAGGAAAAAGAAAGAAAGAAAGAAAGAAAGAAAGAAAGAAAGAAGAGAAAGAAAAGAAAAGAAATAAGGAAGGAAAGAAAGAAGGAGTATACAATGTAATTTAGAGAATAAGGGAGAGAAGAGGAGGGCATTTATTGAAATGAGATGTGTTTCACTGCTGGAATCACAGATCATAAAAATTTTTTAAGTCATGCCTCTTGCCTGGTATTTGTAGGAAAGACAGGGAAAAAGGAATTCTGTTGATCCACATTATTAGGTTGTATCATATTTTATAAAATATGCTTGATTTGCTATAGTTCCATTATATATGTTCATTATTCAAAAATACAATTTCAGATTCTATTGTATAAAATGGTTAGGATTGTAGGATTGTTACTACAAATATTGTAGGATTGTAGGATTCTACAAATATTGAAAGATATTTCTTTGTATAATAGTTAATATTAAGAGATCATATAAATGTGAAGATTAAATTGAAGATCAATAGCAAATGCTATGAATTACTACAGAAAATGAGAATAAACTCATAGAAATGAGTTTGCATTTGTTATTTCTATGCACCAATTTATTATTCATTTATATTACGGTTGATAATTTAAATGCAGGTTTCTGGTCTGATCTGAAAGAATGAGAATTTTCCTAATCAATTCATTAGTTTATAAAAATCACGTTCCTTATCTGAACTAATATTCTTTATTATAGACAGAGTATAATAATAATCTGCAGTGAATAGCATTTACAAGTTTGTCATTACTAAATATAACCATCTTTATTTTTTTTACAGCTCTCCCTGACTAATTTATTTCAAGTTGTGGAAACTAACTTAGAATCCTAGAAAATAATAGGTTTGGGTATAAGATTAGTGAGTGTGTTTGCTTGTTTGTTTAGATTTTATTAGTTTATTTGAGATAGAGAAAACATGAGTAGGGGGAGGGGCAGAAGAAGAGAGAGAAGCGGACTCCCCACTCTGATCAGAGTGCTACCGTGGCGTTCTATCCCAGGGACTCCTCCCCATCATGACCTGAGCCAAAGACAGATGCTTAACTGACTGAGCCCCAGGCACCCCTAGAGAATAAGGTTTTATTAAATAGTTTCTCATCTTACATGATGAAACTTCTACTTCAGCTCGAATTACAGCACAAAGAGAATTTCAAGATCCATACTTCATATTTTTAAAATATTTTATTTATTTATTTTTTAGAGAGAACATGAGCAGGGTGGTGGGAAAGGGGGAAGGGAGAAGCAGACGCCCCTCTAAGAAGGGAGCCCAATGCAGGACTCCATACCAGGACCCTGTATCATGACTTGAGCTGAAGGCAGATGCTTAACTGACTGAGTCACAGATCTGTCCTTTAAGAGAGAAATAACCTAGATTGGTTGTATTTTTCCCATTCAACAAATAAATTTAAATGTTGACTTTGTTTTACACTTTTTAGGACAAATTTATTCATCTTAGATGTTGAAGCACTATAGAAAGATATTAGAAAATATAAGACTCTACAATAGTCCCTCCTTAACAGTGGGGGATATGTTCCAGGACCTCCCTAGTTCCAGGATCCAGAAACCGCAGATAATAATTATCCTTATTTTTTTTCTATACATACATACCTGTGATAAAGTTTAATTTAAAAATTAGGCAAGGTATTATGATATTATGGAATGCAGTTTTTTTTTCTTTTAATTATGCTTTCATTTCCAACACAAAATATGAAGTCCCCAAAACCAGTACTCTCTTTAGAACTACTTCTTTTCATTCTCTTCTCCTGTCATAATCTTATATTTGGTTTTTGACACTGCGAGATAGACAGGGTACACTATAGGAAGACCAGGCCCAGTCAATGATACTTAAATTATTATTAAGTAGTAGAATCAGGGGGTGCCTGGGTGGCTCAATGGGTTAAGCCTCTGCCTTCAGCTCAGGTCATGATCCCTGAGTCCTGAGATGGAGCCCCACATCAGGCTCTCTGCTCAGCAGGGAGCCTGCTTCCCTCTCTGCCTACTTGTGATCTCTCTGTCAAATAAATAAACTCTTAAAAATATTTAAAAAAAAAGAAGTAGAATCAGCATGATAGAGGAAATATACACTATGTAGGGTATACTTCCTCTGCTCTTGTCATTACATTCACCTCTTCCCTTATATTGTTTACTGTGAAAACTTTTAGAATATAGTCAACTAAGGGAATTTAGCAGCAAGTTTGTAAAAAGTCTGGTTGGATACACACTTTTTTTTATATATAATTTTTTATTTTTTATAAACATATATTTTTATCCCCAGGGGTACAGGTCTGTGAATCACCAGGTTTACACACTTCACAGCACTCACCAAAGCACATACCCTCCCCAATGTCCATAATACCACCCCCTTCTCCCAAACCCCCTCCCCCCAGCAACCCTCAGTTTGTTTTGTGAGATTAAGAGTCACTTATGGTTTGTCTCCCTCCCAATCTCATCTTCTTTCGTTTATTCTTCTCGTACCCACTTAAGCCCCCATGTTGCATCACCACTTCCTCATATCAGGGAGATCATATGATAGTTGTCTTTCTCTGCTTGACTTTTAACATACCCCATGCCTGTCTAGTCCTGTTATCTTCGCCAGTATCTCCAGTTAGCCTAAACTTTTATGTATCTTCCAAAGTAGTTTCTCTGTTTTGTCCTGACCTCATCAATTAACTCTACATGGGTCCTAAATTTATCGTTTAAAAAATAGAACAGCTTATGTCTTTTTTTAATTTTATTTATTTATTTTTTCTTTTCAGCGTAACAGTATTCATTGTTTTTGCACCACACCCAGTACTCCATGCATTCCGTGCCCTCTCCAATACCCACCACCTGGTTCCCCCAACCTCCGACCCCCGCCCCTTCAAAACCCTCAGATTGTTTTTCAGAGTCCATACTTTCATGCTTAAAAACTTCCACTGTCTCTACACTCAAAATAAAATACAACGTGTGTGTGTGTGTGTGTGTGTTTAATGAGCACTTTAAAATACCTATAAATGTTTTATTCATTTTTATATGATTACATATTTTAATCATCCCACTAGAGTATAAATTCTAGGAGAAAAGAGACATTTTTTTTTTTCTCACAATGGTATTCTCTTGGCCTACTACTGTGCTTGCAACACAGTAGGTGATCCATAAGTACTGAATGAAAGATTAAGTTGAAAAATAGAGGTGTTCTTCTATTTCAGTCTTGATTTTTTTTTTTTTTTGCCACCATGTAGTAAGAGAATTTATTACAAGAGTCTTTCCCCAGAGATGTTATGTCTGTTCTTACCAATAGCCAAACTACTATTAGTGAAGGTGGAAGTAAGTTCATTAAAGCTTAGGTAGTATTGTTTTTACTGTCCACATTAGCTTTACAGTTTGAGCTATAAATAACTAAATAACTAAATTGGAAGAGCCTTTCATAACAGAAACTCTGAGAACTACTGGTTCATTTGATTAACATGGAAACCCAACTCTACAAGGGAGAAAATTCCCCTTCTTAAGCAAAAATATGTTTAGATATAATTTTGATATTGTATCTATCAAGAAGATAAATAACTCCACAAAGTATGAGGGTGTGTGTCTTCTTTGTCAGAGATAATGTCAGATATAAGGATTTGAATACTGGAAGTTTACTTGGGATGTGCTGGGATTACCTGCAAGGAGGTAGAGAATGATACAGGAAAGGAAAGGCAACCAATAAAGAACACACTTTTAATTCAACTAAAATGATAGGAAAATAGGTATTTATATGATTGAAGGCTACTCCGGGGTATATTGATTCCCTGCTACCATGTGGGTCAGAAGGACTTTATATGGCTCCAGGAAAAAAAAAAGCAAGCATTCAGACAATAGTGCAAATAACATGGGAGTCATTATCTATAGGAAACAGAAAGGTCCAAGGAATATGGACAGGTGGAATGGACAGGTCTGCTTTGAAGGAAGAGAGCATCAGGTATAATCAAAGCTCAATTATCCACCTCATGGTTCCAAAGAAACCATGTGGGACTAGCTCAAGGCTTCTAGTAATTGTTTGCCCCATGGTAAATGTTGAACTGGGTTGGGGTTTTCCCCTCTCAGCACTGGGGAAACAAGTCCCAGGCACTCTTTACAGGAGTTTCTGAGTATACCCTTTAGGAACTCGGAGTGCATTAGGAGGTCTCATTCTAGCAGGACAAAACCATCTAGACTTTTTGGAATCAATGCTTATCTCCAAAATTCCTGTATTAGTCTGCTTGGGTTATTGTAACAAAATGCCATAGGCTGGGCAACTTAAATAATAGATATGTTTTCCATTAATTCAGGAGGCTGAGAAGTCTAAGATCAAGATCCAGTTAATTGGGTTGAACTAAGAGTCCCCTTCTTGGCTCACAGATGGCCATCTTCTTCTTGTGTCCCCACATGGCAGAGAGAGATCTGTCTTTCTCTCTTGCTCTTATCCACTAATCTTATCATGAGGGCTTTTGCTTCATGACCTTATCTAACCCTTATTACTTCTCAAGTGTCTTGTCTCCAAAGGTAGTTAAATGGGTGGGAGATGGAGTTAAGATTTCAATATATGAATTTATAGGGGAACATAAGTGGTAGCTGAAAGGGAATGTACTAGCTTTACCATGTCATTAGTTGATGAGATTTTTTCACTTGCAGACCTCTTTGTAATCCTTCATAACAGTAAGGGTATTGGTGATGCTGAGACTCATACCGCACACAAGTTCACTGCTGTCTTAGAGCCAAATACACAGGGGTAGCCTAAAATAATCACCCATTCCATTTTGTGCCAAAGAATGCATTGTCGTACAGTGATTAGGATAAATATATCTCCATTATCTTCAATGTTTTCTTTTATATTACATATCTGATCTCATCTAGATTGTTCTTTGTGGCTCTTTTTGTTTCTATTTTATAGCATTTTTCTTTGTTTATTAGCTTGATTTGACATTTTTGTTGCTTCATATGATTTTGTTTAGTTTTGAGTGGCTTTAAATCTATAAGTAGAATATTAATTAAAAACCATGAGTTGGAAAGAATCCCAACATCATCACAGATAACCAAAATCCATGTGTAGGTGTTTAAAGGGTGGCAGATACTTATAACTGAAATAATGTTTGTGTTCTATATGTCAAGACAACCTCAAAAATTTGAACTTTCTTTGGAGAAAGTCTAAAATATTAAAAAGTTCTAGCAGTAATCAAATTATCTGTTTATGTTAAGTATATATGAAGTTAATTCATCATATACCATTTAAACTAGAGAATTTTTTTTTTAACTTCAGCAGCATTAGGAGAATTATTTATACTTATAACATGAATGGGATAAGTTGATATGTCTTGGGTTCCATATTTTAAGGACATGGATCCTTCTTACTTAGGCGTGAAACTTAAACTGAACTCAAGGAGGAGAGTTCAAAATAAGACAAGTGGATTTCATATTTTATCTTTCTGAGACATTCCAAGAAGACTTGAGCCTTCATTGAGCTTTCATTGAGCAATGAAGGTTTTCTGTTTTGCTTCCTACTGGTGACCATAGGTTTGTATTGAAGACATTTTGCAAAAAAACAAAAACAAAACAAAAAACAAAACAAAAAAACAACAAAAACAAAAACCAAAGACTGAAGCAGAATCTGTTGTACAGTTAAAAACTGATGGATTGGTGGGCACTACAATTCTACCTTACCAGTACGATTACCATGCGATTTTTAAAATGCATACCCTGAAAACCTATGATTTTCCAATTGGGTGAATAAATGCTAAAAACCTAACTACTTAAAATAGTATTCTGCTGCACAAATTTTACTATCAAAACAGGATGTAGAAAGTACATTCTTGACCTGAAATGGTCTTTTTCTTGTAACCATAATCAAACTTTGTTTAGTTCTAGATGAAGGTATTTTTTCTCCTTTCTAAATTACATTTTATTGTGGTAAGAACACTTAACATGAGATCTACCCTCTTGAAAAATTCTGACCGTACAATATAGTATTGTCAACTAGAGGCATGGCGTTGCACAGCAGATCCCTAGAACTTATTCACTTGCATAACTGAAACTTTATTCTCCTTGATTAGTAAATCCCCATTTCCCTCTACCCCTACCCCTTAGAAGCCGCACCATTTGACCCTCTGATTCTATTTTAGATACCTCCTATAAGTGGAATCATGCAGTATTTGTTCACTTAATGTCATTTCATCCATGTTGACACTTATTGCAGAATATCCCTCCTTTTAAAGGCTGAATAATATTCCATTGTATCTATTACTACTTTTGCTATATCCTTTCATCCTTTGATGGATATTTGGGTTGTTTGTACCTTTGGTTATTGTGAATCATGCTTCAATATAGAAAAACAACCCAGCAGCTAAAGAGAGCTACTTTTCTTTTTTCCTTTGTAATAGCTAATATTAGATGACTATTTGAGAGTGGAACCAGAAAATCCTTTCTCTTAGACTACTCTAAAGTATTTTTTTAAGATTTTTTTATTTGACAGAGATCACAAGTAGGCAGAGAGGCAGGTAGAGAGAGAGGAAGGGAAGCAGGCTCCCCGCTGAGCAGAGAGCCTGATGCGGGGCTCCATCCCAGGACCCTGAGATCATGACCTGAGCCGATACAGAGGCTTTAACCCACTGAGCCACCCAGGCACCCCAAACTGCTCTAAGAGATTTATAACCTCACTAGAAGATTGGCTATAAGAATCTTCCCTCCCCCCGACCCCAGTATCTACAGGCAGTGACTCCCTTAAGGAAATCCCACTTGTTTTCACTAGAAGATAAATTTATATACATAGGTCTTTTTCTACCAGGGCATTTGTAAACATCTAATTAGGAAAAAGCCATAAATCTTTGTTGTAACAAAACTTTTTTTTTTTTCAGTTGTAAATGAAATGAAGTTATGGTTTGCTTTGGTGCTTCTTAAGCAATCATTCTTAAAGGGAAAAAAAAACACATATTTAGATATACATTTGGAGGCAAATTGAGGGATATACATTGAAGGCAAATTCATACTAAGAAATAATATTTTAAAATTTAACCTCAACACTTCATGGAGCATCACAATTTTTCTGTTGTAGGGGGCAAATTCAGCAAGGAAATCATATATGCCTATAGCAAAATCTTAAAATTTTCCTAGATGTCTGCTTTCCAGGACATTTTGTGTGTTGCTGAGTAGGAGGCTGACAGACACAAACACCTTCCTGTCAATCAGACACTTCCCTGCAGAGTCTTGGCACCTGTGGGACCAAATAACTATCTTACACACTGAGCAGCTAAGGGCTGAGGGAGCACTGATGGCCCTGACCACAGGCCCCACTCCACATCCTCCTGGTTATCAAACTGTTGCTGTGATATAAAGACACCTGCTGATGCCTCACACACTTATTACTTTCTAGAAGCACTGGAAAAAAAAAAAAAAAAACTGTTAAGATCTGTACTATAGGCAAGAAGGGTTTTGAGTGGGAATTAATTTTTCAAAAAAAGGAAAAGACAGAATAGTTGTTCAAATATGCACCCCTTAGGATTTAGTGGGAAAGTTTTTCACATTTCAAGATATTGAATTCAGATGTTATGGGATGCCTGGGTGGCTTAGTCAGTTAAGCATCTGCCTTTGGCTCAGGTCATGATCCCATTGTCCTGGGATCAAGTCCTAGGATTTAGCCCCACTTCAGAGCTCCCTGCTCAGCTGGATTCTGCTTCTCCCTCTATCCCTCACCCCATTCAGTGCTCTCTTTCACTCTCTTTCTTGAATAAATAAATAAAATCTTAATAAATAAATAAATTCAGATGTTATTATAGGATTTTTAAGGTAATCACTAACTCAATTATTTATATTTCAAGTACAGTTTACTTTTAGCTTTTCCTTCTAATATTGTAATTGTTTCATATATATTAATATTAATATATAATATATTTTACACATGGGTATGACATTATGGTACTATTAATTTGATATATAGGTAGTTTACCTATACATAAATAGAATAATTTTGATAAAAATGTACGATTCTTTATGAAAAAAATCAATATATAATGATTATATAAATCATTATACTTATACAGGAAAGTAAATGTTCAGAATACAAATGAACACTGAGAAACTGTCAAACAGTTTCATGAGCTATTACGTTGTAGACTGAGGTAGTCCATCCTCAAGTTTAAAAAAAGTGAAGTGCTGGGGCGCCTGGGTGGCTCAGTGGGTTAAGCCGCTGCCTTCGGCTCAGGTCATGATCTCAGGGTCCTGGGATCGAGTCCCGCATGGGGCTCTCTGCTCAGCGGGGAGCCTGCTTCCTCCTCTCTCTCTGCCTGCCTCTCCGACTACTTGTGATTTCTCTCTGTCAAATAAATAAATAAAATCTTTAAAAAAAAAAAAAAAAAGTGAAGTGCTTCCCAAACCTGCTGTTTATTAAACAGGACTTTGAAAGAGAAATGGACTGAAGAACTAATTTCCTGTGTCTACTGTATACCAGCCACCACTTTACATATGATAGAATCACTTCCAAAAAGTGTTTTCCAGAAGTTATCTCAAAAAAAAAAAAAAAAAAAAAAAAAAAAGAAAAGAAAGAAAGTACTTGACTCTTCAAGCTTGGGGCAACAGATTATAATTCCTATTCACAGGACCATGTAAATATTTAAAAATATGCATGTTTTTTTAAGAAAATATAGAAACATACCCATTGTACAAAACTTGAAAAACTATTTTCAAATAGTTTTTTGAATAAGACTGTCTCATTTGAAGAATAATAAATTAGATAGAAAATGGCTAAAAGCAGTTCAAATATTTAGTTATATTTCCACAAACATTGAACAAGCCCATGCAATATACCATGCATTGTGCTAGCTATTGGTAATTACGGAAGTAAGCAAAACAGATAAAATCCTTGCCTTTATCAAATTTACACTGGAATGTAAAGGAACATAAAACTTTTTAAAAGTGAAATTTAATTTAAATAATAGCACATTAATAATGATGATAATTATAATAGTAGCCAACACTTATGTAGCTTCTGATATATTGCAAGTACTTTATGTGCTTTATGTAAATTAACTTAAATTAATATAGTTGGTCAGAAAGAGTAAGCACACTTTGGAAACATCGACAGGGCAAAGAGAAAGGAAGTGTCTGTGTTAGAGTTGTTTGTTGAAAAGAGGATGATCAGGCAGGTCCTCTCTGATATGGAAGCATTTGACCATGCAGATATCTCAGAATTTTCTTTTTTTGAGAGAGAGGTTGTTGGGGAAAGGAAAAGGGAGAGGGAGAGCGAGAATGCTAAGCAGGCTCCACACTCACTAGAGAGCCCTGCACAGGGATAGATCTCAGGACACTGTGATCATGACCTGAGCCAAAATCAAGAGTTGGCACTTAACTTACTGAGCCATCCAGTTACCCCTATCTGGGAATTTTCTAAGTAAAACTTTCAGATATCTGCATAGTCAAATACCCGATGCTTTCAAGGACCATGGTGAAGTCTTGGCTGGAGAAAAGGGAGAACAGTCAGAGATGAAATAAGAGAAAAAAATGGAGTAACAGGCTCAATATATATAGACTTGTGTGTCATTAATGGGACTATGGCACTTGCTTCCAACACAATGGATATTTGCTGAGGGATTTTTTTCAGGGAAATTGTATGGAAATTCTCTTCTGATTGCTTCTGTTTTCTCAATAAACAGAAAGCAGATTCATCAGATAACAGTGATGGTGGAGATATTAGAAATTTAAGGAGAGAGGGGAAAATATGAAATAATTGTAAGAGCATGAGAAGCAAAGGAACTTGAAAAATGTACTGGCATTTATTGGAGGAATACGCATCCACTAAAAGTATTGCTAAGTAATTTAAAGTGCAGTCAGCATGAATAAAATGAAAACATCAAGCACAGAGTAGGAAGGTAGGATTTCACCAAATTATCTTATGTTTATACTTTTTTCCAGCAAAGTATGTTGAAGCTAGAGAGGGGCAAAAAGAGTTGAGGGTGGACAAGTCAACGATTATGTTGAGAAGCTCAGGTCTGATCTTGTTAAGCACCAGAGGAAATGGGGACCTTAGTAGTCTCTTATTATACATTGACATACTGATGTTTTCTTCTAAACATAGCTACATGCAGTGAATACGTCCTATTGCATATCTCATTGAGACTCAGATACTATACAAAAGTTACACCATAATTTTAGGGAAATCTAAAAAGTATAGTTGAAAATATACTGTGCTTATACTTATTTTCAAGAGAATCTTATAACCTAAACCTAGAGAAGTTATAAAACTTGCAGTTTGTTTGTCATACTGTAGAAAGCCTGTTGGATATATAAAGTTGATATCAAGGAACTTTTATTAATAAATCTGTGAGTGAACAGATATGTTTTTCTTGAGGACTCAGAAACATTTCATCAACATTTCCCCAACAAAAATTTGATCTGTGATACCTACATCAAAAAGTTGTTCTGTTTTGACATTTCTTTTATATTTCTGATGTTCCTCCTGTATATTTACACTTTACCTGTATACAGAGAACCTATTTTATTAAAGTATCTACTCAGATTCTCTTTATTCCTTGCCTCTATGGAGCTAAGTCTGGAATAGCTACTGACATCAAGGCAAACAACACTAGTCTAACTTCAAAAGCAGTCTTGAGTCTGAATCAATAGGTATTAGAATTAGAACAGCATAAAAAATGAGGAGAAATTTGAGAAATTACATCAGATCTTGAGGCATTGTTATAAAACCTGAGAATGTCTTTGTTATTGGGGTAGGTAGTAAGGTGCCCTGAAAGATTGACAGAATATCATTCCTTATTATTAACTAGCTTCTTTCATTACCATAGAAGTTGACAGGGATTCTTTTCTTTCTTTAATTTGATCCAGTAGGCATTATTTATGGTATGTTATTGAACAACATTCATATGGAGAAGGGGGAGAAGGTACTGGGATATAACTGGGTTATAAATGAGTCATATTGATTCTTGGTTAACTTGAAATTACCAAAAAGATTTGAGTTGATGCTTTTTTGCATTTGCATATTTTTCACGCCACAGATTGATCTATACCAAGTAATCTTCTAATCTGTTTCTGTCCATGCATACTTTTTTCAGTTTCACTTTGAAACTGCATTGTGCCAACACATATGAGTACATGCCTATTTTACGTTTTTAGGCCTCATTTAACGTTTTTGTGTGTCATTCCGTTAGGAGGTTTTACTGATGCTCTGCTCAGAAAAAAATCTCTCTTAAATGATAT
Source organism: Mustela nigripes (assembly GCF_022355385.1). Taxonomy (NCBI): domain Eukaryota; kingdom Metazoa; phylum Chordata; class Mammalia; order Carnivora; family Mustelidae; genus Mustela; species Mustela nigripes. Next base: position 194,672,402 of record NC_081557.1, read on the forward strand.
GAAATTAATTCTGGTCAATTACATGCTTTCTTCCAGATCCTCCACAAACCATTATAAAACCACAGTATCTCAGTCCATCCTCTTTTTGACTATCCTTTTTTTTTCACCCACATTCACTAGCTGTATGACTTTTGCCTCAGTGCCAGGTTAATAGTGGTCAGTTACTTACTAGCTTGGGAATGGAGGAATCAAAATTTATTAGTCTTCTATTTTACAGATAATATTTCAATACATAACCCAGAATTAAAGATAGAACTATTGTTTCAGAGCTGTGTTTATATTCACTAAGAATTTCCCATTTCCATGGCGCAAATTAAAAATAATATCAGCTAGGAATTAAACATAGTAATTGTCTATTTTTTAATTTTTAAGGTTTTATTTATTTATTTGAGAGGATAGAGAATCCACAAGTGGGGTGAGTGGGAATAACAGGGAGAGGGGGAAGCAGACTTCCCACTGAGCAGGGAGCCAAACCCCTGGCTGGATCCCAGGACCCTGAGATTATGACCTGAGCCAAAGGCAAATGCTTAACTGACTGAGCCACCCAGGAGCCCCTGTCTATTTTGATTAACAAATAGTATATTTGAGTAGTTTCCTAGAAAATAAATGATACTGTGTAGAATTTCAACATATAATTATTAATTTATCTTTTCACATTTTCTTGTTTGGTTAGGTCTGCTATAAATTTCATTATTCTTACTGTTTGTGACAAATTTAATAGCACAATGAAAGCATATAAAAGGAACATCTTAAAAATATATTTCATTGGATTTTAAACCCAATTCATTAATTATGGAATAAGAAGCACTGATATTACCGCATCTTAGACAATTTTTTATAAGAGAGTTATGAACCATCTACTACCCACTTATGATAATGTATGAAAATATACCTGTTTCCTCTGGTGTAATAGCATTAAAGTATGTGGTATATGCTTTGGTTATGGTTACATTTTTTTTTTCTCAATTTGGAAAGTATCATGAAGAAATAAGAAAAATACACTAATTTGGAAAGAAATTTCCATTATTTCTATAGAAACTGTTGTATATTTTACCAAGTGTTGTTCTTCTATGCTGTATATCCATATTCCCAAGCCAATGGGAAAGATAATAAAATGCCCCATATAAAATGTACTATTTTCCTATTGCTGAAATAGCAAATTATCACTAAGTCAGTGCCTTAAAAAGACTCAAATTTGTTAGCTCCTATAAGGTCAGAAATCTGATACAGGTCATGGAAAGCTAAAATAAAGGTGTCAAAAGGGCAAAAAAGGGCTAAAATAAAAGTGTCCCTCTTTTCAGGAGGGAATGAAGAGAGTCTATTTTCTTGCCTTTTTGAGCATCTAGAAACCACCTGCATTCCTTGGCTCATGGTTCCCTTCTTCTATCTTCAAAACCAGCAAGGCTGTATCTCTCTGACCATTGTTCCATAGTCACGTTTCTCTAACCACAGCCAAAAGTTGTTCTCAGATTTTAAGGACTCGTATGATTAAATTAGGGCCAAATGGATAAGCCAGATGATCCCTCTGCTTGACATCCTTAACTTAAATGCATCAGCAAAGTCACTTTTTTCCACACAAAGTAAGACACTCACAGGTTTAAGTGATCGGGATGTGAGCATATTTGGTGGACAACATTTTACCTACCCCACACTATATGTAAGAAAGACATGCAGATTTTACATCACATTTACCAAAAAATTAAGAGGAAAAAATTCCAAATCATATTGTGAGTTCCCTTAGGGAGAGTATGATTAAATGGAATTCAATAGTTAATTATAATCAAATAATTCCTTTTATTTCTCAAGATGAAAGGTAGTAGGAAACAAATTACTTCCTATGATAATATTAAAGGGAAAATGATGGTCTTCCTTTCCCTATCATCTGCCCTCTTCACCCCTTTCCCTAGCCAGAAATAATAGCATATTTATGTTCGGAATATAAGGAAAAAAATTGTTTCATAAAGCAGTTCATGACACTTCCTTACAAATTTTATCACTTTAACATAATTTTACCTGGTTTTAGCTTTAAATATTTCTTTCCTAAATGCATGTGATGCTGATAATCCATTCTCATTTTTATAACTGAAAAAGTAGGAAGACTTTATGCATTAAGGAAATGTATTTTAAACACATAGGTTGTGAACAATAGCCAAAATGTCATAAAACTTCTTTCAATATATTCATGTGTTAGCATGTCCCATTGAGACCAAAGGGGCTTTATTCTATCTTGATTTAAGGTGACTCATACAAAATATTTAGCTTTTAACTTACTTAAATATTATAAAACCATAATAGTTATTGAGACTATCAGGGTCTTGGGAGAAGATCAGCTTACAGAATTCTTACAGAATAGATTAAATGATCTTTGAATATTGATTGTTCAATTGCAAGGGTCTAGTTCAGTAGTCTTTTTTTTCCTTCTTTGGCATACTTTCTCTTCACTGTTCAACCATTCGGTTAATGAGACAATGGAGAAATTTCAATGTATGATAAACCCTGATTTGCTGCCAATAGTTTCTACCTCCATGCAGTTTCACTGGCACAGTATTAAGTATTTGATTGATGTACTCCAATGTCATTCCCTATTCCCTTTAGCTGCCTTAATTCTCCTATCACTTGTCATCACCTGAGAAATTTTATTTGTCTGCTCATTTTCTGAATGCCACACTAGATGGAAGAAAGGCAACTTACCTCTTTTGTACACCATTGCATCCCTAGTGCCTACAGTTACTGTTATATAGTAGGTGCTCAAAAATATTTGATGAATAATTCATATGCTTAAAAAATTATAACCAATTTCAAAATCACAAAAAATTTAAGAAAGGATTTACGGGACCACATCAATTTTATGTTTATATTGCCTGAAAAATATTGCCTTTTACATCATGTACATAAAAACTATTTGCAGAATAAATGTTTCCATTAATACATGTTTTGTACATATTTTCTATACAGTAGTGATTTTGTTAATTCAATAAACTGCATGTCAATGCCATGTTGAATTCACACTTGTAAGCTCTCAAGCTATATAATCCAGTGTGAATTCATTTGTTGCAAGTATACTTTGAAAAGTCCTTCATAGAGGAGTGCCTGGGTGACTCAGTGGGTTAAAACTTCTGCCTTCAGGTCAGGTCATAATCCTGGGGTCCTGGGATCTAGCCCAGCATCCGGTTCTCCGCTCAGCAGGGAGCCTGCTTCCCCCCCCCTCTGTCTGCCTCTCTGCCTACTGTCAAATAAATAAAATCTTAAAAAAAAAGAAAAGTCCTTCATAGAGAGCTAAATAATTTCTACTTGTTAGTATTCTAACTTATCTTGTGTTTCTTTGAATTTAGGTGATCCCTAATGTTTTCCATAGATTTCCTACCACTTGACAATAAATTATTATCCTATAAAATCATTTCTATGTCAACCTATATAATTGTATTAGTATACACTGACCCACAATTACCATAAAATCTAGTATTGGACATTAGATATCAGGGATATAGTTCTATCACAATTATACAAGCGCTTATGTACTCAGATTGTAATTTAAAAAATAATCACTTAGTATAATGCACTTTGACAGTTAAGACTGCCACAAATAGCTATGCAGATAACTATTTTAATGCAAACTAGATCTGCATATTTAAAGATTTAACTTTCTGAAGCAAAAATCACATGAAATATTCCTCACAATGGAAATGACTTGAAGATTTTAGCTTTTTATCATGATGGAAAACTGACAACTTTTATTTTAGTTAATTTCCTTTGCTCAAACTTTTGGAAACTTATGTTGTAGGTATGGTACCTACGTATCTTAACATTAAACACTTGGCAATTTAAAACTATTTAGTCATGTCAAAAAACTTTTCTTAACTTTGTCTCTGTAATGACAGTCTGTAAAAAGTCAAAATTCCAATTTATGTTTATTCTATATAGCTCCAAGATGCTTGCTTCAACAAAGAACAATGTTTAACACTGAAAGCATTTCCTACTCCCTCTCACTAAGTAATTTCATAAAATTGTTCTATAGGTAAGAGATAGATTTTGGGGTGAGACATGTGTTGTTGTTGTGTGTGTATGTGTGTGTGTGTGTGTGTGTGCATATTTCCATTGGGATTGCTAACATAAAACATTTCCTCAATACCTTCAGAGTTTTTAGAACATTTTTCTTAGGTTTCTTATCTGTTTTCTGAAGGACAAATTTACACTTTGGGTGCTGCTCCATTTCTATTTCTTGCATCCCAAACTCCATTCATATACACATCTAGTTGATGGGTTACTTTATGCCTCTGAAAAATTAAATATTCTCATCTTTTCTCATGTTTCTACCATTAAATCTAGTGGCAGACATGTTGTCCATAGACTTCTTTCTTCTCTTAGAATAGAGGAAATCACTTTCTCCTTCTCAAAACCATTTTCCTGACATAGGATCACCACTCTGGACATCATCCTCCTTTCTTTCCACAGCACCCTGCTTCTGCCATTAGTTCTAGCTTCTTCCACATCGTCTGTCCTACAGTTTGTGATATCATTTCCAACAACATTCATATTTACTGTAATATTATCTGTTATAGGAAAATCTCTTTGCTAAGCATAAATTGTTCTCCAAATACTTTCATTGTTTGATGAAATTCTCAAAAAAATCAAGCATATGTTGACTCTGTATACTCTTGACACATTTATTACTCCACTCATTAAATTTTATTTATGTCTTAAAATCCCACTGATGCCCATCTTGCCATATTTGCCAATGATATCTTTTTTTTTAATATAATTTTTTATTTTTTATAAACATATATTTTTATTCCCAGGGGTACAGGTCTGTGAATCACCAGGTTTACACACTTCACAGCACTCACCAAAGCACATACCCTCCCCAATGTCCATAATCCCACCCCCTTCTCCCTAACCCCCTCCCCCCAGCAACCCTCAGTTTGTTTTGTGAGATTAAGAGTCACTTATGGTTTGTCTCCCTCCCAATCCCATCTTCTTTCATTTATTCTTCTCGTACCCACTTAAGCCCCCATGTTGCAACACCACTTCCTCTTTTTTTAAAGATTTTATTTATTTATTTGAGAGAGAGAGAGAGAGCACAAGAGCAGGGTGAAGGGCAAAGGGAGAAGCAGACTTCCGCCAAGCAGGGAGGCTGATGCAGGACTTGATTCCAGGACCTTGGGACCATGACCTGAGCTGAAGGCAGATGCCCAACCAGCTCAGCCACCCACGTGCCCCTTTGCCAATGATATGTTGAGCACTGTATTTTATCGACACTTTTCTATATCCATAACAATGGGCAAGTCAGAGAGGTTTTTGGCCTGAAAGTCTTTCATAAGCCAAACTCCATGGCATGAGAGACTCAGCATATGTCATGTTTGGCTGAAATGATGGATAACTGGAGAATTTAGTTATCTGATTTTCAAATCAGTAAAAGCACCCAGACCAGTAATAATAAGACCAACAATCAACAGCAATCAATAGAAGAGCATACAGCCACACATGACAGGTTTTTGTCTGATACTGATTTTTTTTCTGACATATATTATTACCAAAGATGAGTTGTTTACTTTATCATTATCTGATATAGTGTTAGCTTTTTTTTTTTAATTCTTTCTCACTGTGATTTTTAATTTACTGAATGGACTTTTTAAAATTTTTAAATTATTTCTTAATCTTCCTTTCAGTAATTTACACAACTGGAAAGGCCCTGGAAGACTAATTTTAATATTTTGGGGAGAATCAAAGGAAGAACACAGGTAATTTATGTATACTTTATAACTTAAATATTAAGGAAGGTGTTTTGGGTTGTAGAAATTTAGGCTGATGTTGGTACCATACAAGGTGGGTAGGTGCCAGGACCATAGGACAATTTATGGTTAATGGATCTCAGGAAAGTGTGTACCAAAAATTTATAAAGATGGAGGAGACATTAATTAATTAGTTAATGCATATTAATGAATGTCTATATGTATGGTGGTGAGATATACCCCTCTTTAATATAAGAAAGGGAAATGAGGAAGGTTGTTTTTTTAAGATTTTATTTATTTATTTGACAGATAGAGATCACAAGTAGGCAGAGAGGTAGGCAGAGAGAGAGAAAGGGAAGCAGGCTCCCTGCTGAGCAGAGAGCCTGATGCAGGACTTGATCCCAGGACCCTGAGATCATGACCTGAGCCGAAGGCAGTGGCTTAACCCACTGAGCCACCAGGGGCCCATGAGGAAGTATTTTTAATGTTGTTGTAAGGTATGAATTAACCAAGAGGCTTTGAAATAAGATAAATTAAAATCCCATGTAAAATGGAGACCCATTTAAGTGTTGATTTGTCAGACTAGAGTCTAAAGAAGTGTTGTTTAAGGAAACTATCATGTTTCAATTAAACCAGCTGCCTGGGATTTATTAATGTGATGAATGTTTTATTGAATGTATTTTTTAAGAGCCCAACATTGTGTGTTTTGGGAAATGAAATGTGTGTCTCATCATTGTCAAGAATGTCTGGAACTCTAAGTGGGAACAAGCTGATGCTGGCGAAGGCTTGTATTATGGTCTTGGAACATGTGGAGACATCTGACCTTGATTTATATTTTGGGAATTTGTGAGGCAAAAGACTCTTACAGTTATTTACTCTGCCTGGTACAACTCTTAGATAATGGCCCGAGTTTGTGAAGATGTATAGATGAGGCCATTTGTTGGCCAGGGCCTCTAGCATTGAGATATCAGTCCCAAATTTTGGTCAGTTGGCTTCATTCTGGGGTCTTTTATCTAGTACATTATGTTAAGGTAATGGAAAGTAGTAACATTCTACTAAAATTCTTTCTTTTATGATGATATCAATGCCATCCATAGTCTATAAACTCTCATTATGGCTCACTCAGTTGATCAAAGTATTCCCCATATAGCCAATGATCTGGGTAAGAGGTAACCTGTTTAGCACTGTGGCATCTGGCAGGAAACTGAGGACTGTGGAGGCTACTAACTCCTACAGATAGAATATAGCAAATGACCTGGAATTGACTCTGTCTTATGTCAAGGAGGACTTGGCAGCCAAGTTCAGGTAATAGGGTGCTGCTTTCATGATCCAATACACAATGAACAAGTGGGTATGGAGGTTGACAGGCTTAAGGTCTGTGAGAGCCTCTGGTTTTAAAACAGCTTAGCATATGGCCAGTAATTGCTCTCCTAAGGTGGATAGCATGGGGCAAGGCAGGACAGTTGATTGTGTTAAAAGTCCATGGACAACTTCTGGCTATCACAGTTGATCCAGAGAGTCTAAGAGGCACGAGAAGTGGTTGCCGGAGCTCTTACAATAAAGTAGTCTCTGAGGACACTAATAGGAGTGCTGATTTTAATTTGGACATATTTTAGAGCCTTCTACTGAAAAAAATACCATTTAGAGTGGGCTGATTTGTATTTAGCAACATCAGCAAGATTAAGTAAAATCAAGGAATGTATTGCCTCAAACTAAATAACACTGCACTCAAATGTTTTTTTGTGTGTTTGTTTTGTTTTGTTATTACAATTTTATTTATTCACTTGACAGAAAGATTACAAGTAGGCAGAGAGGCAGGCAGGGAGAGAGGAAGAAGGAGGCACCCCGCTGAGCAGAGAGCCCGAGGTGGGGCTCGATTCCAGGACCCAGAGATTATGATCCCAGGACCCAGAGATCATGATCCCAGCCGAAGGCAGAGGCCCAACCCGACCCACCCAGGCGCCGCTGTACTTAAATGTCTTTAAGGAGTGTGTCAGACAAATCTTTCTTGGAGAAGATTGTCTTCAGTGTAATGCTATCTCTTTGCTCCTGGAGAAAGATGAGGGTAGTTAAGATTTAATCTGTAAAGATTGTTTATGATGGCAAACTTCTTAAAGTTTCTTAAACAGTAGCTTAGGAAATATGTACTGTGTCTTTTCAGAGGTGAAGATGAACTATGGCTGAAAAGGCTGTTGAGATAGACACTGAATAGAATATACTAGCCAAATGTATAAATTTAAAATACCTATCAGTTATTGATTACATAGAGTCAGTAATTTTAATAATATTGAATTATTGGGTATGGGATCCTTAATGCAGGAGACTGCAGAATTAAGGTTATAATAAATTATCATGAAGCACAATTATTTATTATTATTATTATATTAAATTGTAGGTTTAAGAACATGCAAAAATGTTTTATTAAGTGATAAAGTAATAGGGAAAGTAATTTATTTATTAATGAGGTCCTAAATAATAAGTCAATTTTTGAAAGCTTTGTTTTAATTTGTATTGGACCATATTAACCATTTTATGTGGGGCTTTGTGGGGTCCCAGGCTATCAAGCCAGTTTGGTCAAAGATTTAATTAAATTTTAATTTATTATACATTGTGTCAGAGTTTCTATTTACAGGATATTTTAAGGCAATGGGCACTGTGACTACGGAAAACTTAGTCAAGGCTAAAATGAAGTTTAATTAATTTTTTCTTTATATTTAGTTACTTTGTACAATGTTTACATTTAGTGTGATCTCAGGCATAACTATAATTTAAGACCCAGTATAGATTAACTACATGAAGTTTTACAAATCAGTCCATTTTAGCAAATGTTAAAGTTAATTTAGGACTTATATTGTAGGACAAAAACCAAATCAATCAGTAGCATTTTTATCTTTTCATTATATAAATTATTTTAGTAAATTTTGGATTTCTAATTGGGTCAAATTATGGAACTTTGTTTTAATTTAATAATAATATATAAATATTTGCATGTACATTATCTATTTATTTATTTATTATTCACTCTATACCTAGGTCTTTTTTTTTAAATTTTTTTGTTTTATTTTATTTTTTATTATTATGTTCAATTAGGCGACATATAAACACATAATTAGTTTTTGGGGTAGTGTTCAACAATTTATTAGTTGCATATAACACCAGTGCTCATCATCACATGTGCCCTCCTTAATACCCATCACCCGGTTACCTCATCCTCCCATCCTCCTCCCTTGTGTAACCCTCAGTTTGGTTCCCAGAGTTCAAAGTCTCTCATGGTTTGTCTCCCTCTGATTTCTTCCCATTCAGTTTTTTAATCCCTTCTCCTATGGTTCTCCACACTATTCTTTATGTTCCACATATGAGTGAAACCATATGATAATTGTCGTTCTCTGCTTGACTGATACCTGGGTCTTCTAAAATTCTTCTTCCTCTTCTTCTTCTCTTCTACCACCTCCTCCTCCTCCTCCTCCCGCTCCTCCTTCTCCTTCCCTCATCCTTCTTCTGGTCACTGGAAGTGCTTGGAAATATTTTGGTGTGGGTGCAGGTTTCTCTTCACCCAAATCACATTTATGTATTGTTTTTCTTCCCAGAAAGCTTCAAATCAGTTGTGTCAGTGTTTAAAACCTCCCCCATGGCATTGGTTGTTTGCTTTAAAGAGCCCCAGGTTAACTTGGGTTTAGATTAACAACTTCACTATGCCATAGGCGTACCGTGGATATTTTCCCCCTTGTGAACCCTGAGCTATGGCTGCACTGGTGCTGCAGCACCCCACTGGGCCCATAACCTAGAGGCTGGTCATTGAAAACATCTTTGCTACTGCCCCACCTTTTCCCACCCTGTGGAGGTTCCCACACCACGCCCCCTTTGAGGGCTTCTAGCTACCTAACCACATGGTTTTTACTATTTGATAACTCCTGCCCTACTGGGAAAGGGGCAAAGAGGCCCTGTAGCCTGCTGGTAGGAAATTGTTTCTCATCCCCTCTTCCCAATCCACCTCCAAAAATGAGGTTTGTACTTAGAATTAAAGCAGCTGCTCAAAATGCCTAATTTGAATAATTATGTTCTAGGCATAGGGCTATCTTTAGTGGTTTGGTACCTAGATCTGGGCAACAGGGCCAGTGCACTGCAGCCTCTGGAGTGTGAAAGCCTGATAAGGGAAGAGGTTGGCATATGGATCTAATCAGTGGCTCCTGAAGGAGAATTGACCTGCATTTAGCCAGGGCCTCAAAACTGAGTCAAAACACCATTACAAACAAACAAACAAAACAAAATAAATATATCATAAGTTATAATAGTACTAAAAACAAACAAATATATATACACACATATATTTGGAAAACTTGGCAGTTTACTATTTAAATATTCAATTGCTAAGACAAACTATATTATTTACTTATTCTAAAACTCTTTTAGGACCTTCAGTAAGATTTTTAGAGTTTTCTTAATATTGTGTCTCTTTCTTATTGAGTTTATGTTTAAATTTTAAGTCTTTTTTCACTTTACTTTTACAGCTCTTTAAAATTGACATTTTTAGATTCTCCCTATTGATAAAAAATATTGATTTTTTAAAATTTTTATTTTATCAAGAATATTTAACATTTATTTATATGATATATATTTGTGTGTGTGTTTACTGCAATCAATTATTTTAATGTTTCTTATTTTTAAAACGTCTTGGATTTCTAGAATGAATACTGTTCATAAAGGCTCATTCTTTATATTCATTGATGGATCATATAGATAATATTTGACCTAGAATTTTGTGCTGATATCATTAGTGAAATCAATCTGTGATTTTTTTTTCTTTTTATCCTCTTACACTAAACTTTTCTTTTCTAAGATTTTAGCTGTGCTTACTGGAAAGCATATATAAAGGAGGATTTGATCTCTTCCTATAATCAAGGAAAGTTTAAATAACTTTGATCTTACCAGTTCTTTACAATTAAGTAGAAATTAGCAGAAACATCTATCTTGCCATTTGCAGTGACATGGATCGAAGTAGAGGTTATTAAGCTAAGCAAAATAACTCGATCAGAGAAAGACAATTATCATATGGTATCACTCATATGTGGAATTTAAGAAATAAAACAGAGAATCATAGGAGAAGGGAGGAAAAAATAAAACAAGATAAAATCGGAGAGGGAGACAAACCATGACAGACTCTTAATCTTAGGAAACAAACTGAGAATTGCTGGAGGGGAGTGGGGTGGGGGGATGTGGTAACTGGGTGATGGACATTAAAGAGGGCAGGTAATGTAATGAGCCCTGGGTGTTATATAAAACTGATGAATCACTGAATTCTAACTCTGAAACTACTAATACACTATATGTTAATTAATTGAATTTAAATTTAAAAAAAAAAGAAAAAACATCTATTCCTACCACCAGTTTTAATAGTTTTTCTTCTTTTTGAAAATGCTAATTGTTATTATAATTTTTTCAATTTATTTTCTACTAGATATTTTTGGGCAATTTGTGTTTTGTTGGAAGATTATTACATCTAATTTCACATCTAAGATTATTGTATTGTCTTTAAATTGCCATGTATTACATAATAAACAATTTAAAGCTTTTTTTTTAATTTTTAGCTCTGTCTTTTCATTTCTAAACTTGTATATGCTTGTTCACTTTATTTCTTGTAAGCAAACTCAAAAGAAATTACCAATTTTGGTGGACTTTTCTGTTTTCTGGTGGACTTTTTGAATAATATCTGTATCAGTTATATATTGCTGTACAACATAACATCCCCAAATTTAATGACCTTCATGATCCATCAAATCTATATTATCTACATTTATAATTCTTTTTAGTGTTAGTTTTCTTTATCACAATTTGAATTTTGGGGGATTAGTCTTTTATTTGCTCATTATATGCCTTTTCCATAGAGTTTAAGTTCTAGGAAAGCAAAGACTATTTTGTTTGGTTCGATGTATATATCCAGTTTCTAGCACAAAGTCAAATTATAGAAAGTAGTAAAAAATGTGTTTAAGAGTAAGATACATTCATATTTGACACACATGTAATTTACTGAGTTTTCACTTGAAAAATTCTAATATGTGAAAATAATGCTATCTAATTTACGATGGTTCATAATTGGTAAAAGAAGTCATGATTATGTAATGATTTAACACAATTATGTGTTTTATATGGTATTGATTCCTTCACTTATATATTTATTAATTTAAATATTTTTACTGTATTTTAAAAATATTTAGCGAGGCTCCAAGGAAACAAATAGAAACAAGTTAATCCAATTTTCAAGAAGGTTAGAAGAAAATTCTAAAGGGCAACTGTTAAAGGAGTAATTCACCTTTTTAAATACTTCAGAAACAAACTGGAAAAAAATACCAAGAGTTTATTGGGAGGGAGACAAACCATAAGTGACTCTTAATCTCACAAAACAAACTGAGGGTTGCTGGGGGGAGGGGGTTTGGGAGAAGGGGGTGGTATTATGGACATTGGGGAGGGTATGTGTTTTGGTGAGTGCTGTGAAGTGTGTAAACCTGGTGATTCACAGACCTGTACCCCTGGGGATAAAAATATATGTTTATAAAAAATAAAAAAAATTATAAAAAAAAAATACCAAGAGTATTGCCGATTAATTCTAGGAAGAATTTTTTCCTAAAGTTTAGTTGGTATTTATAGTCATGTTTTCTGAAGATGTAAAGTAAAACAATTTTTAAAATAATTAATAGAAGAACACTTAAATATGATCCATTTTATTTAAAAGTTCAACTCTTCAGAAAAATAATGCCTGGGATATCAGCTTTTACAAACTGTTTTTCTATAAAAATAAAAGATTTATTTTTCTTATTAATAAGAGATATAGGTGTTCACTGTAGGAAAATAAAAATACATATAAAGTTGTAAGTAGAGTGTAGGATCAACTTTGATCCTAACATTGTAGAAATAATCATGCTTAACATTTTAGTTTGTATGTTTTATTGTTTATGTTATACACAGACAAACACATGCAATGTGTATACTTATAAATTAACATATTTTAATGTAGTTATGAGTAATATCAAATTTGTAAAAAACATAAACTTATTTTTACAGGGTAAATGAAATTTAATAAAAATATTATTGTTTTCTCTGCTTGTATCTGCATATTTCTAAGAAAGGATCTACAGTAGTCATCACATTCTTAAAAGGCAGACTTTTAAGGCAAAGAATATTTTGCTTCTTTATAAGATTTTTATCACTTAACAATATAATGTGAAAATCTTTCCATGACTTGAATTAATATTATAACCATCAAGTTAAATAATAATTATATGTGATTTTTTTTACTTATTACTTTATTCATGATTATTCTTAAGACCTTTAAATTATGAAATGTATTTAAACTCATTCATAATATAAGAAATGAAAATTAATACTCTGAAATACAAGTTCTTACTTTTCGTATTGATACAAATTCAAAAATTAGAACATTCTGTTGGAAGTCAGTAGGAGTTCAAAATCCTACAATGCCTGCAGAGATGAATTTGACATCTAACAAGATTATCTCTCTGTCTCTTTATAACAATTTACAACTTATCCCAGAAAATCCTACTTCTGATGATCTATCCTGAATTTATGCACCTGTGAATACAGATTTGTTTTCCAAAAAAAATATCTTTTAAACAGCCTGATAGAAAAAGAAAAGCTGAATAAATTGTGGTATATATCTACACAATGGACTACAGACTATAACAAAATTAAATAAAATAAAAGAAATAAACAAATAATTATGTATACATATATTAATGTTGTATAAAGTATATCTTAATATGTCTTTATTTTTATGATAAGAACTATTAGAAAGAGTAAAGAGAAATTAATAATACAAATAACAGGTACATGAGATTAAGACAAAGGGGAGGAGGTAAAATAAGAATTTTTGGAAGACATATTTGTAAAAGATTACATTTTTTACCTCTTAAATGTTTTATATAATTTTAAAAAGTATAAAAAAAGTAAAAAAAAACAAATTAAAAGTCTCAATTTAAAGTAAATTGAAGAAAGATTTTCTAAACTGAAAAAGGCAACTAGAGCAAATACAATAATTTCTTCTCCTGCTAAGTCTCACAGAAACTACGGTGGAAGCAAAGCTGAGAAAGATTCAGTCTGGGAAAGGTTCTGAGAGAGCTGAAGCCAAGACAGAGAAAGCCTATTTGCAGTATTCCAGAGCATTCATTCCGGGTGAATGCATGTACCATAGAGGAAGAGGAAAAAATTAGGTTGGAAATGGGGAAATTAGCTGAATATCCTTATAGCCAGATACTTAAACTAAAATTAAAAAAAAATAAAAGGCAAACTCCTTTTCTTTGCAAATTGACTTAGTTATATTTGTAGAACTAGGTCAGCTCTTTTGTGTGATTGAGAAACATATGGCACATTCCACGAGAGTAATGGGGGCAAGTGTATTAAAGGCACTAATTACAAAGATGCCAATAAAATTAATGGAAACCAATTAGGGATACTGAATAACTTAGATCTATCAGCAGCAGCAAAGAGCTATGATCAGCAGGTCACCTGAAGATCTATTTGAAGGGGCCAGGGGAGGGAGACAAGGGCCTATGGGAACTAGCAAGAGCTGTGACTGATATAGTGGGTGTATGGATCAAAAAAAGAGGTGACAGAGCAAATAGAAAAGATCCAGCACAGATTCTAGGAAGGCAACCCTTTTGTTCTGAAGTGTGTGTGTCTCTCAGTGTCATGGTGGGCTGCTCCTCTGCTCATCCAAAGGCAAAGACAGCTAGCCAAAAAACATTTACACATTTAAACTTTATGCACTTAAAATTAATCTTATTCATGAATATCTGTGTATAAACCAGAATCATTGAGCATTACAACATGACAAAGAGCGATCTATGTTTAAAAATGAAATGAAAAAAAAGAAGAAAAATGTGAAAAATCTAAAGATATTGTAGTACTTGTGATATTGAGAACACATTAAAAATTAACATGAACAAACAAATCAAAATATATAGCTTCCAATTATTGTTCCCAAAAGTTTTGAGTAAAATTTGAATTCAAAGAGTAAGAAAACAAATCTAAAATAGACCAATTACAGAAGAAAAATTAAGAAAAAAGTATGATTGTCAACAATGAGAAGAAATCAATAGAAAATTTAGAATACAAAAATTAATGGTTACCAAAATAAAAATAAAAAGGAAAGAATGTCAGATAAAAGATAAATGCATAGAGAAATGATATAGGAAAACTAACAATGAAATATTAAGGAGTCCAGAAACACTGAACAAGAAACATGTAAAGGAATAATTTATCAAATACATTATATATTAAAACAACTTATTGTTGAAATGGACACAAGTCTTAATATTCATATCCTTGAGAAATACTGGTCAGGGTTAGTAGGGAAATTAAAAAACAAACAGACAAACAAAAACTCCAAACACTGTGAAAATTATAAGTGACTCTTAATCTCACAAAACAAACTGAGGGTTGCCGGGGGGAGGGGGTTTGGGGGAAGGGGGGGGGATTATGGACATTGGGGAGGGTATGTGATTTGGTGAGTGCTGTGAAGTGTGTAAACCTGGTGATTCACAGACCTGTACCCCTGGGGATAAAAATATATGTTTATAAAAATAAAAAATTAAAAAAAAAATAAATAAAATAAAATACTCTGTGCATAGCAAAAAAAAAAAAAAAATCAAAAATAAACAGAGGAAACTGAAATCTTTCAGAGAAAAATCTGGTCACTTATAAGGAAATAAAGATCAAACTGTCATGAGACATTTGGAAGCTAAAAAAAAGAGTAGCTCATACCTTTCAAACCTTAAAAAAATAGACTTCAACTTTGCCTTGGCAAATTACCAGTATTATGTGGCTACAAGCCAAAGATAGCTCAGATTTGCAAAACATTGGAAATATTATCTCCAAAGCATTTTTTTTTTTACCTTAAGGTGTGATGTTAGAATTTAGGACATTCTAATAAAAGGTAACACCCAAAAGGAGAAAAACATGGATCTAGGAACCAGCAGAACCATGAAGGGAAGCCTCAGAATTTCAACACAGAGAGTTGCAGATAAACGGTTTGAACAAGAGCCTGCAGAGTAAAAAGTGTGCTTTGGAACAGAACAATACTGACATGAGGGAAAAGACTTCAAGGAAGAAGAAAAATGCGCGCATGTTAAAGACATGAGTGCAAGTTGTAAAGGTCCAGGATGAGTGAAAAAGAAAATTATTTAGAAAGTCAAAAGAAAGAAAAGGAAAGCTTGTAGAGAAAGGTGTGGTTCATATATAAACAAATTAAATTATAACATGGGTTTGAGTGATTAGATGAGTGTAAGAAAAAACAATTTCAAATGGATGTTAGAAAATTCTTTGATAGGATTAGCAGTTAAATTGGACCATTTATGATTGAAATATTGTCATAAAGAACTACTCAGTACAGCCTTAAATGATGTTTGCACTTTCAAATTTATTTTATGTTGTTTATTGGTTTTAAACTTTTTTGTAACTTTAAAGAAAAATGGTAAAATACCCAATTACCATCCTGAACAGCTATAAATAGGTCCTCACTGATAATATAAGTTACTCCTTCTCTCCCTCTCCCCAACAACTTGTCTTCTTCTTTCTCTATAGCTCTCATTCTTTCTTTCTTTCTCTCTTTTTAAACTGATGGAAGAAAAATAGAATGTAAAAGAGACGTGGGAGGGCAACCATACTTTCATTTTTATTCCAAAAAATGAGAAAAGAAAGAATATTTTCTATGATTAATAACATAATGTATCTTTCAGTAGGTGGTGTCACATTCTAAAAGTGATCATTGCAAAAATAGTGATTTCATAAGAGATTATATAAAAGCAAAATCAATAATATCTAGTTCTGATATATCAAAAAAATAATGGAATTTGCACATTACTTGGATGAAATGACAACCCAAAGTATTAAGAACAGATATCTAGATAATTAGATGATTAAATTATGGCCCTTGAGTAGTGAGATTAAAAGTAAGAAAGAATAAGAGAAGAAACTGTTGTCTTTCTGACCTAAATGTTTCAACACTTTTAAAATATTTTACAATTTCCTTAAATTTCTAAATATATAGAAATGTGAAAAAACAATACAGTACAATAGCCTATTTGAACATAATATATCTTGTAATTTTATATCTCATATGAAATTTCAAAATTTATTTCATTCTAGATATTTCCCAATCAGTATTACAAATATTTAGATAGATACCGACATTAATATGTATTCAATGACTATGACGTTTAGGAAGAAATTGTGCTTAGTTATCTCTCATCAAGATAAATATCAGATCTTTTTGCTAATTTTTAGAAGTAAATGGCAAGTTCTAACATATCAGTTGACATTTTACCATCTTATCTTACTATTCTGTTTTACTCTACATTAAATTCTGAGAGTGCCTGGATCTCCACATGCTTTCTGTCCACTTAGTCTTATTCTTTAATAACACAGAAAACAAGTAGCTGGCAGGGTGCATTTTTGCTCTGAGAATGTCTAAGTCTTTACTGCCCTTCTATTATTTACGTTTCCTGTGATGCCAATATATATCAATAAAGGGCACGAGAAGATGACTTCTGCCGAGACATTTATGTTTTCACCATCGCCTGTGTGTTAAAAACCTATGGTACTTAAAAAAAAAAAAAATGAGAGTTGCTCTTTTGTAGTATCAGTTCAAAAAAGAAATAATCACTTGGGAAATTTTACTCTGTATCCACTGCAAAGAAACCCAGCAGAGAAAAAAGGCTTGCAAAACCATAGAAGGCAGTAAATGTCAGAAAAGGTGGGTCATTCTTGCTTGTAACCATAAGGGCATTTCACTTATACTCAAGCTCATTGTTATGCTTAGTCAACTCTAACCTTATGTCAAGCTGATCTTTGCTCTATGGAACTCTAGAAGAACTACAGGTAACAAACTTTGAAATGATATGCTGCCTCCAATTTAGAGGAGGACTTTGCAGGAATATATCCCCAAATAGACCTTAATTGCAGTGATAATGTAAAAATAAAAATTATTTATTGGATTCCTGATTTCTAAGTTTCATTAGGTGTAAATTTTTCAGATGCTATTTTCATTTTCATCAGTTATTTCAATGAGTTTTGCAAACTCTAGAGTCCATATGTTTCAGATATGTGAAGCAAATTGATACAGCTATCTCATATTAATACGTTTTTTAAAAGATTTTATTTATTCATTTGAGAGAGGGAGAGAGAGACAGAAAGAGCACAAACAGAGGGAGAGGCAGAAGGAAAAGGAGAAGCAGACTCCCGACTGAGCTGGGAGCCCAACATGGGGCTCGATCCTAGGACCTGGAGATCATGACCTGAGACAAAAGCAGATGCCCAACCATCTGAGCAACCCAGAAGCCCCATTAAATGTAATACATTTTTAAAAGATTTTATTTATTTATTAGACAGAGAGAGAGAGAAAGAGAAAGCACAAGCAGAGGGAGCAGGAGAGGAAGCAGTCTCCCCATTGAGCAGGGAGCCAGACATCAGACTCGATCCCAGGAACCTGGGACCATGACCCAAGCTGAAGTCAATGCTTAAAACTGAGCCACTCAGGCACCCCAAATCTAATACATTTTTAATCTGTATACTCTCAAAGTATGTTTAGCTATCATATGGTATATAGGAGAAAATGAAGAGCTGTGAACATCCAATAGAAAAATGTTTTGTTTTGAATTATATTTTGAATTATTTTTTATTTCTATGAAAAGACCAACATTTTATAAAATGAACAATTAAAGTGAAGTAAAAAAATACATATCACATATAAAATAGAATTTAGACAAATACGTAAAACATTTTCATCTTGTTTTACCAAACCAATAATCATAAAACAATTAGATTTAAACCTCAAAAATGATCAGAAAATACAGACATCAAGACTTCTCTAGAATGTGAAACTAAATCAATCAGAAGAAACGTTGTAATTTATATCATACTCTGTCAAAAAAAAATAAACTCTACAAATGTTCATACATGCATCAATATTTAGTTAATTTTTTAAGGAAGTTTTAGTGTTAAAAAATGGTTTATATTAACTTTGTTTTGCTTTTGAAATCTATTTAGAAATGAATTATGTAGAAGAAATTGTCCTTGTCATGACTGAAAATAATACAAAATGACATGCTGAGAAAATTTGGATGTTGGTTCATATGTTTATTTTGACCTCCTACCTGTATTCCATAAAGTACATGCTTATGAACACTATCCTGGAAGCTATTTAGTAGGTACTTAGTTTATACCAGTGATTAGTAATGCAATTTAAGAAAATTCAAGGCTACATTATACAACCTTAGAATATATTCCATCCTAATCTCTGGAAAAATCCTTTCTGCTAACACAAAACAGACATGATAAGCTAATTAAAAAGATAAATGAAAGCAATAGTTGATGAATACAGAAGTAAGCATGGAATACCATGCCATCGCATGTTAACTTCTTTTCAGTGTAACACTGTCTTAAAGCGGAGTCATTTACAAGATTTCATTAATTAATTAAATAAAAATATTTTTTGAGTTTATACTAGGTATTATAAACTGTTCTAAATTCTGAGGGTGCAGGAATGAACAAGACAGACAAAACTCTGCCCTCATGGAGTTTACATATTATTTAGAGAGGCAAAAATGTTGAAAAGCCTGAAATAAGTCAACATCAGAGGTCAAGGATACGAAGAATCCAGTGAAGAAAATAAGAAGAAACATCATTTGAAATAGGAGGAAAATAAAAGCATATGATTTACTTGACACTAATTGACTATAGGATTTATCATCTGGTGCCCTAAAAGTCAATTTGTGGACTGGTGTGGATCAAATGAAAATTTGAATCAGTTCAAAAGCATATTGGAGAAGAGAATGGAAACAACTAATATAGATAATTCTTTCAAAAAATTTTCCTAAAAGAGATTCAGAAAATGGGTGTGGTAGCTATATGGAGAGCAGAACTCTGTGCACATAGTCACACACAAAGTAATCGTATCTTATCAATGTGACACAAAACAAAGCAACTGCTTTGAAATGATTCTGGTATTTATATCAGCTTCTACTTTGGACCGGGTACACTGAAAACAATGAAAGATTTTGAGTATAAGAAAACTATTTTATGCTTATTTTTTTTTTTTTTAAAGATTTTATTTATTTATTTGTCAGAGATAGAGCACGAGCGAAAGCGAGCACAGGCAGACAGAGTGGAAGGCAGAGTCAGAGGGAGAAGCAGGCTCCCCGTGGAGCAAGGAGCCCGATGTGGGACTCGATCCCAGGACGCTGGGATCATGACCTGAGCCGAAGGCAGCTGCTTAACCAACTGAGCCACCCAGGCGTCCCTTTATGCTTATTTTTTAATCAAATCAATATGCACAATGAAGTTTGTGTACAAAAGATTTATGATGTTTCTGTCTAACTTTTAAATGGCTAATGGATTTTGAAAAAAAAAATACTTCTGCTAAAATTCAGGTAGCAGAGAAAAAAAATCTTTATTTTTTTTGTTTCTAATTTATTGCATCCCATTCTAAAATGAATACCTTTTAGATGGAAAATCCAAAACCATAACGGGTTGGGGGTAGGGGCTTAAGCCACTGTGGTTCTCATGCAACGATTAAAAAAATCTCATTTTGTATAAAATTCTTCAGTATCTCTGATATGATTTCTAACACAAAGTGACCTACATTCCAAGATGATATCTGGGCATGATATGGGACTTAGTTTTCTTGGCTTGCTATGTTTTATGAGTGTTTCCTACTGCCTTAGCTTTGCAGTGTTTCCTACTGCCTTAGCTTTGCAGACCCTAGATGAGGGTCTTTGGAATAACGTTAAGTGTGCTATCCTTGTACTATGGACATAGTACTTGTTTAACTGATAGGAGTTCACCCTATTGATGACATTGCTGAGATCTATGGGTGACCTAATTTTTAATCTGGTAAGTCTCTAGACTGGTCAGATACTAGTGGGTACTATGTGATTAACCTGAAGTAATCTAGGTTCTCACCATGGGTGAGAACATGGGTATAGACACTTGAGTTTTGCGATGCACTCATTATGGGCCCTCACTGAGAGGGCTATCTTTTTTCTTTTTATTTTTTTAAGATTTTATTAATTTATTTGAGAGAGAGAGAGAAAAAACACAAGCAAGGGGAGAGCCAGAGGTAGAGGGAGAAGCAGGATTCCCACTGAGCAAGGAGCCCAGTGCTGGGCTCCATCCCAGGACCCTGGGATCATGACCTAAGCTGAAAGCAGATACTTAACTGACTGAGCCACCTAGGTGCCCCTGAGAGGGCTATCTTAATCTATGCTCTTGGGACACCTCCACCTCAGTATGAAATAACAGTGCCCCTCACACCTAGTCCAGTTTCCTTCAGTGTATCCCCTGTAAAACTTCTTCTTAGGCTCATATGGAAACTTCATAATATGAGCTTTGCTACCTTGCCACTCAGAGTGCAGGAGACAGACTACAACTCTTGGCATCATCTGAATGTTTTTTAGAAAATTAGAATCTCAATCTCTTCACTTTCACTAAAATTACCATTTCCATATCTGCTTTGTAATATAGTGTGGGAAGCACTGACCTACAGCACTAACTCTAGTTCTTAGAAAACTAACTCTAGTCTTAATCTTTGATATGATTCATCAAAGATATGATGAATAGTATTCAGAGTCTCATACCACATCATGACAGAAGGATATGCTTTGGCCTGAATGAACCTAAAAAAGAGGAAGTTAAAATGGAACAGGATTTGGGGAAAAAATAAAATGCATTAGTTTACTATTTATCAAACATTAACAAAATATTAATCTCATTAAAGTTATTTTATTAAAAAAGGGAAAAAATGAAATTGCAGTGGAGTTTTCAGACTGTCATTCTAACCCAGTGGTCAATCTAAGCATCACTTATGGTTGATCATCCTGCCAATATGATAAAAAAGGAATAACATTAAAAACTCTCCTACAGAATATTTTAACCAAAAATGTATACCTTTGGTGCATGGAGACTTACTAATTTTTCACTTATAGAAAATTAAGGGCGATGGAAAAGAATTAAACAAAACTATAAGGAAGTGTCAGAACAATCCAGAAGGTAGAGCAACTGTCTGGATTTCTTTGAAATGTCAGCATAATAAAATGAAAATAAAAGGTGGCCAAGAAGGGTGGGGGGAGAGGAGAACTTTAATAGAGTAAAGAGGCAAGAGCTAAATCCACATTTTTTCACTTGTATGAAATAATTTATAACATGATACAATTTTCAAAAATAGACGAAGTACATCTATAGCAAGAAGAGAAAATGTTATCAGTCTCTGATTTGCATGTGCTTCACTGGAGATAAGACTGGTTCACAGAAAGTCTGATGTTATCTCCTGCTATACTAAATATCAATTGCTCAAATATCTGCGCTTCCTTTAAATTTAAATTTAAAAGTAATTTTAAAAGTATTTTAAATACTTGGCTTAGCCAAATTTTTCTTCACTTTGTTTACATCTAGATAATGGGAGAAACACCTTTTTACATCTATGTGGAGAGAGAAGTTCACTCTCTCTCCTCCTCATTCTTGCACTGCAATCCTTCCTCTCTTGCTCTTTCTTCCTAGATCATTCTTCCCTAATTATACACAAATAGAGGAGGGAAGATAAAAGCACTCCTATTACAAATGCTCATTTTACTTAGGAATAAAATAAGAACAATTTCTAACTAGTGCTTAAATAATGCTTTAACCAGTGTTGACTGAAAAACAATCTTTTGGGGCAGGGGGCTATTTAGAATAGATTGAGGTTTATAGAATAAGTTACAAAGATTAGTAAATAAATTTCTCATGTATATCATACTCACTTTCTCCTGTTTTGAACATCTTGTATGGGGTGGTATATTTATCATGATTAATGAACCAATATTTATATATTATTATTATTAACTAAAATCCATAATTATTTAGTTTTACTTAGGTTTCACTTAATGTTCTTTTGCTGTTCCATTCCCATCTAGGATAAAACATTATATTTATTAGCCATATCTTTGTATATGGCTATACTCTTCCCTATGAGTTTTTCAGTCTTTGCTCATTTTTGAGTATCTTGTTGGTTTTAAGATTAGTCAAATATTTTATACAATGTCTCTTCATTGGGATTTTGCCTGATAT